>NW_024570384.1:0-39323 GCF_018345385.1 Vulpes lagopus | reverse complement strand
TTCCCTACACGGAGCCGCCTTCTCCCTCTGCCCATGTCTCTGCCTTTCTCTCTCTGCTGCTCTCTCTGTATGTCTCTCAAGGATATATAAATAAAATCTTTAAAAAAGAAAAACGAGAGAAAGGACAAAAAGCATACGATCCTCTCAAGAGTTGCAGAAAAAGCATTTGACAAACTACAACTTCAAAAGCCTAGTGGGTTTTGAGGAAATGTCTATCAACAGAATAAAGTTCCGCTAGGAAGGCCCGCAGCTGACATCCTCAAGGGTGAAACCTGAAAGGGTGAAAGGGTGAAAACCTGAAATCGTCTCCCCTAAGAGCAGGAACAAGCCAAGGAGGTCCCCTCTCAGTGCTGGAAGTCCTAATGTAGTCAAAAGACAGGAAACAGCAAAGGTTCCACTCCTGGAAGGGGGACGTCACACTGTCCCTATTTGTTGAAGACGCGGTGCTAGAAACAGGAAACCCGAGAGCCCCCACCAAAACCTGTTAGAACTAATGATTGAATTCAGTAAATTCATGGGACACCAACTGAACCTACAGAGCTCAGTAGCCTTGCTGCGTCCTGACAATGAGCACTCAGGAACGAAATGAAGGACGTGACTCCCTTCTCAGGAGCATCACAGAGACTAAATAATGAGACTGAATGAAAGGAGCACAAGACTTGTGCACTGAGCCATACCAGGCTCTGGGAGGCCGTCCTGGGTTCGTGGGGTGGAAGCCTCCTCTTGTGAAAATGTCCACAGTTCCTGAAGCCACCCTCGGTTTCAATGTCATTCCTATCAAAATCATGGTGGTAGATCCTAGAAGTAGGAAAAAAAAAAACCCTAACATCCGTCAGCCCCCACAAATGACCCCGGACAGCAAATCAGTATTGGAAAAGCAGGACAGAGTGGGGCGCAGCACTTTCCTATTTCGAACAATGTCACAGAGACACAGGATAAAGCAGTGTGGTTCTCGGCTCCTTGCTGGCTCTGTCAGTTAAGCATGGACTCCTGACCTCACCTCAGGTCCTGATCTCAGGGTCATGAGTTCTAGCCCTGGGCTGGGCCAGGCACGAGGCGTGGGCCTACTTAGACCCACAGGGGGTGGTTCCAGCATAAGCTGAAGGAGCAGAACAGGGAGTCCAGAAGGAAATGTGCTCTGATACAACTGATTTTGTTTAACTTAATTTAAACCCAATTAATTAATGTATAGTGTATTATACTTTCAGAGGTAGAATTCAGGGATTCACCAGTTGGAGAGAACAGCAGTGCTCGTGACATCACCTGCCATCCTTCGTGCCCATCCCCCGTTATCCCCTCCCCCGCTCCCCTCCAGCGACCCTCAGATTGTTTCCAATGATTCAGATCTGTATTTCCTGCATCTGTTTTCATCTTATTCGTTTTTCCTTCCCTTCACAGATGTTCATCTGCTTTGCTTCTTTAATTCCACCTATGAATGACACCATAGGGTCATTGTCTTTCCCGACTGACTTATTTCACTTAACAGGATCCCTCTAGTTGTATCCCCGTCATTGCAAATGGCAAGATTTCCTTCTCTTTGATAGCAGTACCATTCCTCTCTCTATGACCATCATCTATCTCCCATCCTCTATCCATCATCTGTCTGAAGGCACCGAGGCTCCTCCCACAGTGTGGCTACTGTGGACCCGGCTGCTGTGGACATCGGGGCGCAGGTGTCCCGCCTGGCGTTTCATTGCATCTGTATCTTCAGAGTGAGCTCCAGGCCGTGCACCTGCCGGTCGCAGGGCAGCTCTATCGGTAAGTTCCTGAGGAGCCTTGGCACTGTTTCCAGGGCAGCTGCACCAGCCCGCAGTCCCGCCCACAGTGGAAGAGGGTTGAGTGAGTCTTGGCGGACACGATAAAAGTCTGGTCCACATTTCATTTCGCATCCTGTGGGCTCCAATTCCTTGTCCTTAAGTATTTCTGGGGAAGCCGGGTGTTGTGCTCCATTTCAGCATGACGTTTCCGAAGCTCATAGTGTTGGACCCTAGCTCACGGGGGCCAAAGTGTCTCGGTAGAGGCCCCAGAGACTCAGACCCCAGACAGGCAGATGCAACTAGCAAGAGGGTTTTTTTTTTTATGACAGTCACAGAAAGAGAGAGAGAGAGGCAGAGACATAGGCAGAGGGAGAAGCAGGCTCCATGCACCGGGAGCCCGACGTGGGACTCGATCCTGGGTCTCCAAGATCATGCCCTGGGCCAAAGGCAGGCACTAAACCACTGCGCCACCCAGGGATCCCTAGCAAGAGGGTTTTATTGAACGTTTGCGCAAACGGGCCCTCGGCCTCAAAGGT
The DNA here is from genome assembly GCF_018345385.1 of Vulpes lagopus. Lineage (NCBI taxonomy): Eukaryota > Metazoa > Chordata > Mammalia > Carnivora > Canidae > Vulpes > Vulpes lagopus. Next base: position 37,030 of record NW_024570384.1, on the reverse strand, counting down.
GGAAGAGCCCAGATTGGCAATTACAGGCATCTTTTAAAGGCAAACCGCGGGATTAGCATAGCATTCGGGTTAAGACAGGATTGATTTCTTTGAAGGTCAACATGAACATGTTCAGAGACTTTCCAGTCAGGGCGTGGGGGGGGGATTGTTTTCTTATCTCAGAAAAACCACAGAATGTTTTTCATTGCTTAAATTCCGGGAAGGCGCCAGGATGTGCTGCCTCTGGGTTAGGCGTGGTCCTAAATTTTCCCCGGGGGTGGGGGGGTGGGGTTGGGTTTCTTCAATAGGTCTCAGCTGGAGCCTGGAAGGAGGCAGGTCCTGCCCTGGGCGTGGGGACTCCGCCTCCCTCACCGCCTCCTTGAGCACCTGAGCCCAGGCCCCAGTCAGGGGGAGTGTGTACGCAGTAGGCCTCCTCCGCCACCAGTAACAGGAGCCGGTCTGTGCTCTGGCTGCCTGAGGAGGATGTGGGGCCGCGTCCAGGCTGACAGGAGCCCCGGCCTTCTCAGGACTGGCGGGTAGGCTTCAGTCCCATGTGGAGCCGCGTCCACGGTGACAGGAACCTGGCCTCCTCAGAACCCGCAGGGAGGCTTCTGGAGGATGTGAGGCATAGTCCACAGTGACAGGAACCCCCTCGTCCTCAGGACCTGCTGTCTATGACTCAGGAAGACATGGGGCCACGTCTGCCATGACAGGAGTCCGGCTTCCTCAGGACCTGCTGGAGGACCCTGGAGGCGCTGTTCGGAGTCACATCCACCTCAGCAGCAGCTACTCAGAACGACAAGGTAAGTGAATGGGGACAATTGAGATAGGGTTAGGGTTTAGGGTGAGCAATATGTGGTAAGGGTGAAATTAGATGATATGGATTAGTGATCATGGTTATGCGTTCGAGTTACTGGTTAGGGTGAGAGATGGGGGAAGGGTCAAGAGTTAGGAGTAAGGTACGGATTTGGGATTAGGAAACTGAGTTAGGGAATGGATAAGGGTGATGTTACAGATAGGTTATAGGGTTTAGGGTTAAGGGATGGGGGAGGGAATACATTTAGAGATAGAGTGGGGGATGGGGTTGAAGTTTAGGGTTAGGGGTTAAGGCAGGGGTTTGGGCTAGGTTTAGGGGACAATTAGGGATTAGGGTACGGGTTAGGGTTAGGAAACGGGTTAGGGTACAGGTTAGGGATTAGGGTTAGGGTTAGGGAATGGGTTAGGGTTAGGGAACGGGTTAGGGTTAGGGAATGGGTTAGGGTTAGAGGGTTAGGGTTAGGGTTAGGGTTTGGGTTAGGGAACGGGATAGGGTTAGGGTTAGGGAACGGGATAGGGAACGTGTTAGGGTTAGGGAACAGGTTAGGGAACGGGTTAGGTTTAGGGTTAGGGTTAGGGTTATGGAACGGGTTAGAGTTAGGGAACGGGTTAGGGTTAGGGAACGGGTTAGGGTTAGGGTTACGGTTAGGGTTAGGGGTTAGGGAATGGGTTAGGGTTAGGGGTTAGGGTTAGGGAACGGGTTAGGGTTAGGGTTAGGGGTTAGGGTTAGGGAACGGGTTAGGGTTAGGGAACGGGTTAGGGTTAGGGAACGGGTTAGGGTTAGGGTTAGGGAACGGGTTAGGGTTAGGGGTTAGGGAACGGGTTAGGGTTAGGCTTAGGGAACGGGTTAGGGTTAGGGAACGGGTTAGGGTTAGGGAACGGGTTAGGGAACGGGTTAGGTTTGGGGAACGGGTTAGGGTTAGGGAACGGGTTAGGGTCAGGGGTTAGGGAACGGGTGGGGGTTAGGCTTAGGGAACAGGTTAGGGTTAGGGAACGGGTTAGGGTTAGGGAACGGGTTAGGGTTAGGGAACGGGTTAGGGAACGGGTTAGGGAACGGGTTAGGGTTAGGGAACGGGTTAGGGTTAGGGTTAGGGTTAGGGTTAGGGTTAGGGTTAGGGTTAGGGTTAGGGTTAGGGTTAGGGGTTAGGGTTAGGGTTAGGGAACGGGTTAGGGTTAGGGTTAGGGAACGGGTTAGGGAACGGGTTAGGGAACGGGTTAGGGTTAGGGTTTGGGGTTAGGGTTGAGGGTTAGGGTTAGGGGTTAGGGTCAGGGTCAGGGTTAGGGTTATGGGTTAGGGTTAGGGGTTAGGGTTAGGGGTTAGGGATAGGGTTAGGGGTTAGGGTTAGGGGTCAGGGTCAGGCTCAGGTTTTTTTTTTTTTGAAACAGTTCTCTTTACCCATGATCACTGAGTGACGCCTGGGGCAGGGAGGCCGACCAAGAGTCTCAGGCGAGGGCTCCCCCACCGTCCTCCCTCCCCCCACGCCACGTCGCCCAGTGGCATCGTGGAAAGAGGATTCTCCCATGCAAACCCTGGAGCCGGAGGGGAACTGGGAGCGCAGTTCTGCCCCCCCTGTCCCCGGGGCATGGACACGGCCACAGCACGGGGAGGGCGGAGAGGCCCCGGGGACACGAGACACTGGGGAGGAAGAGGGGTCCACCCGCAGCTGACCCCAGGCACCGGCGACCTGATGCGGTGGTGGCGCGGGGATGAGTGGCACGTGGGGCGAGGCTTGTAGCAGCGAGTCCCCCCTCCCCTCCTTTCGGACGAAGAAGGAAGACTTGGGCCCCGCGACTGGGGAGAAGAAAGGGGAGCAGGCAGCTTCTCCTAGCATGTGGCCCGGGAAGGAAGCCCCGCTCCCTTCCCGCGGGGAAAGGGCACCCATCTCCCATCGGAAACTGATCAATAAATTACAAAGTAGAGAAAAGGGAGGTGGAAGTTTGGGGCGGGATTTCTTCCTGCCCTCTTCGTTCCCCCTCTCAGTCCAGTTAAGGAGGATTCCTTAATATGGATGGGTTTTATCCAATCAGTTGAAGGTATTAAGAAAAAGATTGAATTCCCTTGAGGAAGAGGGAATTTGGCCAGCCTTTGCCTTCAGATTTTAACTGCAATATAATCTATTTCCTAGGTCTTCAGACTTCCCATCCATGCTGCAGGTTTTAGACTTGCCAGCCTCTGCATCCAATCATGGGAGCTAATTCCTTAACCATCAATCAGTCATTCTCTCCTCTCACTCCCTCCCTCCCTTTGTCTCTCATTACGCTAGTTTCTGGGTAACTCTCTGAGAATAATGTGCATTGCCCACAACCCTAAGTTTTCTAATTTAAGTGGTTGGATCATGGCATGTTTTATGGTTAATTTTTTCTTTTACTAAAATATTTTTGCAAAAAAAATATGCAGTGGAAATTTCTCCATGGTCATTGGTCATCACTATATTTATTAAGTTTGGTTTGGTTTATAATAATAAATTCAAATATATATTATTAGTTTGTAACGTAAGATAAAGTTAAAATAAGTAAAATACTAAGCTAAAATGGATTAAAATGCAATTCAGTCTTCCTTTTTGCTTGAAAAGAAGAGTTTTCCTGCAACTCTGCAAAGAAGCTACAGGAAAATTCAAAGACAAGAGAAAATGTGCTCTGTCAGGCTGTAGATTAATGCTATGGGATGTTTGCTCAACATGTGTAGAAATTTAAGACAGAACTATTAGATATTTGAATCTTGGAGAATGCATAAGATATGAAGAGGAGTTGAAAAGTCTTAGGAGTATTTCTATAATATTTGGTAAGAAAAAATATTCATAAAGCCAAAATTTTGCTCCGCAATTAGACCTTAAAAATAATTTTGCTTTATTATGAGGATTTGTCCTTTGCTTTATTTATATTAGGATGTACCTGCTTTATCTTTGCCTTGCACTTAACTTTTAATTTTTTGATATTTTTATGTGTGTTATTTATGTCTGGCATATTTTATATATATCTTTTTTTTATTTTATATATATCTTATTTGATAGATTCTCATCGGATATTTAATTTTAAACCAACTGTAATTATTTTTAATAGGAAAGTTTCATTTTTGTATGAAAAGATTTGTGCAAAATATCAAGCTATAAAATATTTAGAACCTATTCACATAAGTAGGATAAAAACATTAACTTATACTTATCAAAAATGATCTATAACTTTCTTTCAGCATTGACGTGTTATTTTTTTCTTAAAGATTTTATTTATTTATTTGACAGAAAGAGAGAGCACAAACAGGGGGAGCAGCAGGGAGAGAAAGAAGCAGGCTCCCACAGAGCAGGGAGCCCCTGATCCCAGGACCCCAGGATCATGACCCACACAGAAGGCAGATAGATACTCAACCAATTGAGCCACCCAGGTACCCTGAGGTATGTCATTTTTTCTACTCTTTTTTTATCTCTTTCAGCTATATGTACTTTATAATGGCATATTACTTATATCCTTCAAAAAGTTTTTGTTTGTTTGTCTTCCTGGTCATTTGAGTTTTTGCTTTTAGACAGAATCAAAAGAATTTCTATCAGCTTATAAAGACTTGTAAACACTCTTTTTTTTGTGAACACTCTTAATGCAGCAATTGAAAGCAAAAATCTCAAATTACTTGTATATATTAACTATAGGAATAAAATTGACAGTTATTACAAATTTGAAAATCAAATGCACAGCAACATATATAAAGACCTATACACAAAGATCAGATACAATGAGTCATATATATGCAAGGCTGGTTTTATGTCTAGAAAACAATTAATATAAGGCCTCATCATAATAGGATAAAATAAAAAAAAAGATTATCTCAATAGGTGTAATAAAATAATTTGCTAACATCTAAAACATTCACATTTTTAAAAAAGAGAACCCTCATAACTAGTAATATAAATTATTTTTCTTACTCTGAAAATGGCATCTACAAAATAAATAAATAAAAAAGATGACAACAAATAGCACACTTTAAATATTTCCTCTACCCCTAAGATTGAAAAATAAATAAATAAATAAATAAATAAATAAATAAATAAATAAATAAATAAATAAATAAATATTTCCTCTACCCCTATGATTGGATACATGCCATACAGGAAGTTTTATCTCAGTACTTCTGCTTAACAGTATAATAGAGATTGAAGACAATATAGTAAATTAATAAAGAATAAATAGATTGAAAAAAGAAGAAATAAAAATGGTCCTTTTTCACAAACAACACAATTTCTTATGTAGATATTTTAAAATAATTTAAATGACTAATAAGGAAATAAATGACTAATGAGGAAATTTTAGCAAAGATGCAAGATACATTTAATGTAAAATGTCAATTGGATTTTTATCTCCTACCAAAAAAAGTCTCTGAATGTGAAATTAAGAAAACACTCTTATTCACAATGACATAAAAAATAATAAAATATTTAAGAACAATTTCAACAAAAAAGTATAAGACAGGTACACCGAAAACTACAAAACACTCCTGAGGGAAATTAGGTATCTTTAAGTGAATGGAGAAGTATATCAAGCTCATTGATTGGAAGAATAAATATTGATAGTATGGCAATTTTTTCAAACCAATCTGCAAAATCAGTGAAATTCCTATTGAAATCCTTATTTTGTAAATTAGCAAGCTGATGATAACATTTATTTAGAAAAGCAAAGGATAGCTACGGCAGTATTTTAAAATAAGTACAAAACTGAAAGACTATCTGAATTCAAAACTTACTCGAAAACTAAATTAAATCTTACTAATAAAGTATAATATTTTCATAAAGATAAACATATAAATCAATGGAAAATAATAGAAAGTCCAGAAAAACACCAGCATGTTTTTGGTCAGCTGATTTAGGGTAAAAAGTGCCAGAAGATTCAATGAAAAGAGGTCAGGTTCTCAACAAACAATGAGGAAACAACTGGGTGTCCCAAAACATACATACATTTAGTATAAATTGAATGAACTTAGATCCTTACCTCACACCATGCACGAAAACAAAAACAAAAGCAAACAAAAAAATCTAAAAATGAGCAACAGACCTATACACTATATACAATAACTAAAATTATAAAACTAATAGAGAAAATGCAGGAAAATTTTGCGTGGTCTTAAATTAGGCAAAGGTTACTTATACATGACATCAGATGTATAATTCACAAGAGACAACATTAAAAGTGCAACTTTATCATAATTAAAAACTGACTTCTCTGGGGGCACCAGCAGCGTATGAGGGCTCCTCATTATAGTATTATCATTTTGCTGAAGACTAAAAAAGAAAAGGATATTTTCATATACTTATTGTCCATTGGATTTTTTTTTAAATAAAGTTTCTCCCTCCTTTGTAGGAACTGCTTGACTGGAGCAAGCAGTTCAAGGACTACTAGCTGATGTACGTGTCACATTTTAAGCAGAAGTATTTTAGGGAATAAGTTTTCTCTCTTTTCTTTACTCTTAGGTGTTAACTCCATCTGTTATTCTTCACTATAATTTCTCTGATGCTGTCAAAAAAGTTTTTTTTTAATAGTTTGCCAAGTTTTTCTAATTCTTCTCAGTAGGAATCTATTAGTCTAATTTACCTAGACCTCCTTTAATAGAAACAGAACACACAATTCACTTTTCAACAATGTCAAGTATTTTTGTTATTTCTAAAATCAATTATCTAGACTAAAATTTTCACTTACCAACTTACATGATGTTGTGTTGGAAAAAGTTTTTTTTTTCATTTCCAAGTTTTTATAATTTGGGGTCCAGGGCCACCCCCATTTTATTCATAAAATGAAATAAAATATTTTCATCATTTTAAAGTTTATAATATGTGTTAATTCTTTACAGAAAGATAGAATTAAATGAAATTTTATTTTTTAAAGATTCTATTGATTGATCAATTTATTAGAGGTCACGCAAGTGGGGAAGAGACAAAGGGAGAGGGAGAAGCAGACTCCTCACTGAGCAGGAGATCCCAGGACCCTGAGATCATGACCTGAGCCAAAGGTAGACACTTATCATATTTGTACTTTTATTTTAGCTTTGACTGCATAATTTAAAAGGTTATAAGAGCTAGTACAGGGATCCCTGGGTGGCGCAGTGGTTTAGCGCCTGCATTTGGCCCAGGGTGCAATCCTGGAGACCCGGGATCGAATCCCACGTCGGGCTCCCGGTGAATGGAGCCTGCTTCCCCCTCTGCCTATGTCTCTGGCTCTCTCTCTCTCTCTCTCTCTCTGTGACTATCATAAATAAATACAAAAAAAATTAAAAAAAAAAGAAATGAAAAAAAAGAGCTAGTACACAGAACATATTATTTAGAATAATGTTTTTACCCATTTTCTCTTTAGCACAGACTATTTTATAAATTTTGTCATTTGTTACTATAATATTTTCTTATAGTACTTCAAAAAACTATCATTTACAAATTACTAACAGATTTAATCTATTGTGAAAACAATTTGTGTATATATATATATATATATTTTTTAGTATATTTGATATAGCTTTTATCTTTGGCAACTATTCATAAAATATTTATTTGTTTTAAAAACACTTAAATAAAAACTAAAAATAATAAATAAATAAAATAAATAAATAAAAACACTTAAATATACTGGCATTTTTCAAGCCTCTAGTTTCTTTAGCTTTGAACTGTCCAATTTATGTGACCTTTGGCTAGCTTTTGAAAATATGCTCTCAACACTTAGTTCACCACTGAGTTCCAATTTGTGATACACAGAGGGAACTCTAGGAGTCCATTTATATGACAGATAGAAACGTCCTTTTTCTTTCACTGAATATCACTTTAAGAACCTAATAGGGGGAATGTAGCTTTCACAATATCTTCAGAGCCTCAAAAACTCAGCTAACTCTATTGAAAATTAGAACACTGTAGATAGCTGATTTCCCCAACTTTACTCAAATGCACAGAGTCAACTTTGTATATTTCATGTATTCAGTGTACATTGCTAGCTTTTAAAAGTGTGTATTTTTAATGTGATTTTAGATCAACTGTAACTAACCTCTTTTAAAATCTCTATTTTTTAAAATGTTTATTTTATAATCTTCTATTGAAATACAGTCAATAACTAGAGATAGTGCATTAACATATCCAAGATAATTGAGAAACAAACAGATTTATATATGCCACATCCCTCAAGAATCAACTATATTTTGAAATAACTTTTGCCAAGAAAATTTTTTTAAAACTCCACATTCCCTCCCTCATTAATGAAGTTAGTTATGTCCCCTCTTCTCCAATTTGGGCCTGTGTGCAATCACATTGGATTTAAAAATGACTCTTTCTATAATCAAGCACTTTATAGTATCAGACCTAAGGCATCTTTATGAATAAAGCATGCATGAGCAACAATGTTGGGAATTACGTGTGGTCAATATGAAGTCTTTGTAGCACTATGAGAAAGGTTCTTCCTCAGCCGTGAACTGGTGAGGTGAATAATTCAAGTAAGAATTGACATTGCTGGAGACCAAAATGCTGAAACATCTCTTGATTAGAATTATAAGAACATGAGAGATTTTTGGAGAGAGAATAAAGGCCATTTGGTCCATCAAGGCATATCCTTTTTAGTACTCCATTTCAGCAAGGATAGCATCTAATTGTTTCTTGAAGGACATCCCTGCTTTTTGCCTCAACAACTTTGCCTGCAGGCTCTTCTAAGCATTAATTATTCTCCACATGAAAAGGTACTTTCTGAAATATGTGGTGAATTTATTTTTTAATTTCCATTTATGTCTGTTTGTCCTATAATCTGTATTAAAATGGAAATAATAATTTGGGTTGACATTATCTGTGGCAGTTAAGACTTTATATGCTTCAAAACAGACAGCTCCAACTCTGTCCTTAATATTATATGCCCAGATTTATGGTCCTAACAACCAGCACTGCATAGCAAACAGTGGTAGGGGTCCCAGTGAGAACATTGAATACTTTGAAAATTCATAATCCCTCAAGTATATATCTTTTCTTTGTAAAATAGAGATGGGTACTGACTAAAAATAACTGAAAAGTAAATTAATTCATTGGTGTATTCCTTATCACTTGCATATATACATATATATACATGTATTTTTATATACACATTTTTTACCCAAGATCAAATAATTATTTCATCATATTTGACTAAATATTTACAAAATATAAAACATAATCACAACTTACACAAATTTGGAAATATGCATGTAAAATACATAGTATTTTCAAGTTAACCGAAAGCAAAAAAAATGCTATTATTCTGTAGACACAAAGAAATCTGAAAACTCATTTTTTCTAAACAGCAACTAACACCCTTTTATTTTTTGTTTTTTGAAATGTTAGGAAGGGGAAATAATTACTTATGCAATACACGTTTCCCTTTTGTAACATTAACTAAATTTTAGAAGATCAATTATTCTGTTGCAATGACACTAGTTAACATCTTACTTAGGCCAAATGTTGTAATGAAATCTCCATGACAAAGACAGATCCAGAGTGACTGGTAATCCAGGAGAGCCAGATAGTTAAACCAATCATTGCTTGACATTACGCTGACCACAGTGATTGGTTCTAGTTGATCCATTTAGATCAATGTTCCAAAGTTTGTTTTGACTTGTGAAAAACAATTATTTGTCTTCCCTTACATATGAAGGAGGAAATACGTGGCTTCAACTGGTGTCAGCAAATTGCCAATTATAAAATAATCTAAGACATGTGAAAATGTGAAGTAGAGCCCTCCCAAAGTGGGAACTGAAGCCCTGGAGACCAATCTAAATTTCAATTTTTCAGTTACAGACCAGAGAAATTTGTTTAAACTCTTTTAGTTTAGGTGTCATTAACTGCAAATGAAAGCATTCAAACTGGTAATCTAAATTTCATTTTTAAAATAAAATATATCGTTTTTGTGTTTATATAATGTTTATGTGCTTCACATCTGTGTGATTCTAGATATTCATAGTTATGTCAAACTATTTTTAAGGATCATGATAAAATTATGAATAATTAAGATACTCCAATTGCAACAGTTTAAAGGTAGGCAACACACATGCACACACACACACACACACACACACACACACACACACACATAGATATATGCTGGAAAAGAGGTAGATGGACTAAGGAGCCTATGAACATGGTCTACTGGCTGGTCCTGGCAGCATACCTACCTCAACAGTAGCTAGTAGAAACATCAAATCTAATTAAAACTCCCCCCCCTCACTTTTTCAGTTATTACAGTATGGTCAATACCAGCACAGTAACCCAAAATAAACTTATCCACGGGATTGACCATTCTTTACAATATCCTGAAATAGAATGTCAGTTTAGACTTCTCACTTACATGTTACTTCTGAAAAAAAGAGGACATAGGTGAAGAAAAATATTCTTTTACTATTATTATTGCTTTCAGGGCCCTTGTCATTAGTTTTTATTGTCACAAAAGTAGAAGAAAGTTTCATATGATCATGAGAGATAGTTTAATCACAAAGGAAGAGGAAAGTTATGACAAGAGAAGTCTTTTTCTTTTATCACAAGAGCAGCAGGAGTCTCCCTTTATCTTGAGAAAAGTGAATCTCTTTTCCCATTTCTCTTTTTGAAACCCCTTTTGGAATAGAGGATCATAAATTTTAGGAAGGAAGAATTGATTCTGAGGCAATTTAGAATTTTTAGGCTTATTTTCTAATTTGAAAAAGTTGTTTAACTTCTAAGATTGCTTTTTCAACTATAAAAATCATCCTAATGTATTAAACCCTAATGGCCAAGGAATTAGAAAACTTAAAATAGAAAAATATAGTGATTCATAAATTTGTTTATTCATTCCTGTGATTCCTTGAGTTCTGCAGAACATTCTATGGGCACTTGGTTACTGGAGATAAGACAATATAAAATTAAAGTATGCAATATGTGCAATGTAAGACAAGGTGAGACTTTAGAGTAAGAAGAACTCTTGAAATTTAGTCAACAGTCATTAGATTGAAATGACAAGTGAAAATTGACTTTTGAGTGGGTAAACTATACATTTCTTATCACACTATGTACACACTGTTCAAACTATCCTACTTCTGATTAATTTTATATTACCCATCAATTATGACTTTATTTGTAGTTAACAAAAAATGGTAAGTAGTAATAGGACTGCTTGAGGACATTCTCAAACTTATATATTCCTTTTTATGACAAATTATACTATTTTTCTAAATCATTTTAGTAATAGAAAAACTGAATTCAATACATTTTCACCATGCCAACTATTCAAATACACAGTTGAATTGATCTTGCATTTTCAAAATAGTTTAAATAAATTTTTGCTATAGTAATGAAGCAGAGAGTAGAAATAAACATGCACACTTCTAAAGATTTAAATATTACATATATTATTCAGCCATTTTTCAATGGCTAGCAATTTCATATAGTTAATAAACACCTATTAGCTATATTAACATAGTTAATAGAAAGACTTTTTTTTGCTAATATGTTTGGAAAAGCCAAAAGTCATGAGTATGATTAGAAAATTATATGAATCCTTGCTTTCAATAATTCAATCTAAACAACTGATTTATATTATTTGAAGTAAATGAAGATATGCTTGCCCTTTAGGTGTTAATTATTTCAGCAAAACTATAAATTCTTGATTTACAATGAAGCGTAAAGATTACTGTTCTAACATGAGCTTCATGCTTATCACATACCACAGTTACTCGAATAAATGACACCAGATTTCTTTTTTTTTATTTTTTTGACACCAGATTTCTAAAGCAAATAATTCCCTGTGAGTAAATTGCACTTTGGCTTGACACTGCCTCCCACAGAAGCGGGTATGTCTCTTGCCAGTCTCTTCCTTCCCCATGATCTATCCGTTTTCAACAAACACATTTAACAGCTGTGGGTACAAACAAGGCACATTTGGCAAAAGTAGGAACCAGATGCCAAAATCTGAATGTATGTTCTATTCAAAGCATCCGGCCCTGTTGCTAACTCCTTGGTGTCACCGCTGTCGGCTCCCTCTCTTAATCATCTACTGGCAGGCAACAGAGGCGCATCTGGGGATATTGTCGAGGTGATGTAGCTGTGCTCTGGCTACCTTGTGAGTTGTAACCATTTTGAGGTAGCTTCCTATTTCTAAGAATGTTTTGAAAAAACTATTATGAAATATGTTATACATTATGACATATATTTATATTTTTATACTATATGAAATACACACACACACACACACACACACACACACACTGTTATGAAACACTAAAAGAGCTCATTGAAAATAAAAATCCCAAATTTAAGACTTTCAAATTTCTGCCTGGGAGCAAGACACTGTTATCTGAAATAGTTAAAACACATCCTTACAAAGTATGTGTGAACAAATGTAAGGTACAAATTAATAGTGAAATCTGCATGATAAATGACTTTAGCTACCTAGGCAGAGGATTTGTTGTAGCTCAGATTCTCTTATGCCTGAGGCTAGCTTACATGTGTGGAGTTTATTTGGAATTTGAGCCCAGAGAGCAGAAGGGAGGAACAAAGTAGTGAGGTGAGGTGGGAAGGGGCAGGTAGTTCAAAAGGGAAGTAGTAAATCCAACAGTAAGTTAGGCATCTCTTGATTTTTGCTGGATCCCATGGTACACACTCTGGGGATGCTCCTGAAATATTTTTTTTCAGAGATACATATCTGAGGGAGGAAAAGGGGAAACATTGATTTTTATTCCCCCATCTGAGAATTATTTCCTGCTTTCCTGTGCCACTTAGAAATTTTGGAGTTGTGCATGTGAGAATGTTGACTAGATTACTGTGGTCTCCTCATTGTGTGTAAGAGAAGAAAGGAGTATTTCACATGGCACGAGCTTGTGTCAAGGCATTGTTAAATTACACCCAAAGTTGCTGGATTCTGGAATCTAAGGTGGAACTTATGAGATTTGAGTTGGTAAATAAGCAGTAACAAATACACAGCTACTATTTCCTTAGCTTTCTACATACATTGTCACATTAATGTTCACAATAACTCTAAAAGTAGATATTCTTATCATTATGCTTCTATTTTATAGTTGAAACTAAGGATGTAGAAAAGTAAGGCAGTTTTCCCAGGATCATTCAGATAGAGAGGCCCAAAACTAGAATTTGACCTTTTTCTGGATGCTGTACAAGATTCAGTCCCTGTTAACAGAGGCTCTTATCTACCAGTGACTTAAAGATCTGTTCCTCAGCACAGATGGAATGCTTTGTTCAGTCCAGGTGATAGAAGGTCTGCCAGAGTTGCTACACTTGAAAATTACTCCCTAATGCTGACTCCCTAATGCTCATGCCTCATTCTCATCTATCACCCCTGCTCAGTTGACCTTCATTTTTTTAAACAAGATTTTATTTATTTTTTGAGAGAGAGAGAGAGAGCAGGGAGAGGGGCAGAAGGACAGGGAGAGAATTCCAGGCAGACTGTACTGAGTGCAGAGCCTAGGCAGGGCTTGACTTTCCCAGGACTCTGAGGTCATGACCTGAGCCAAAAGTAAGAGTCAGACACTTACCCAACTGAGTCATCCAGGTGCCCATCAGGTGACCTTCCTATAGTGTCTCCTAGCTCCTCCCTCTGCCCCTAGGCCCTGACCCATTCACATAGTCACTTTCTTAGGGTTCTCAAAAAAGAATTGATAAATAAATCATAGCAAAACCTAACCAAACAGATTAAATATGTTTTTTTTCTTTCAACAGTATTGAAATAACCATTTATTCTTCAAAGGAATTATGGGTGCTGTTCAGTCACTGGAAAAGGAAAACTGAAGAAAAATAGACCAAGAAAAGGAACTAAATCATCTATATTACAACCTACCATCATTTTATGTGTAGAAGAATAACCAATTTCTACAAACTATCCCTTTATGGTTTGGTTAAATTTAAGGTCAGAAGCAAGAAAATAATATGAGTGAATTAAATGTGCATTGGTTAACATAGATAATTTAAAATAAAATGCAGATATACACAGAAGTATATGGAAGACAACAGTTATTTTGAGTCTTACCTAGAGGAAAAAGAGTTTGCATTTCATAGGCAGAAGTGAAATCAATCTAAGTCCTCAAAGAGGAGTATGGGAGTATATAGCATTTGAAAAAGAAAATCTTTAGGCAGCCCTGGTGGCCCAGCGGTTTAGCCCTGCCTTAAGCCCAGGGCATGATTCTGGAGACCTGGGATTGAGTCCCACATCAGGCTCCCTGCATGGAGCCTGCTTCTCCCTCTGCCTGTGTCTCTGCTTCTCTCTCTCTCTCTCTCTCTCTCTCTCTCTCTGTGTGTGTCTCTCATGAATAAATAAATAAAATCTTAAAAAAAAAAGAAAAGAAAATCCTAATAGCTATGTTAAGGTCTGGTGTGAATCGAAAATTCAAATTACTAAAATAAAAGAAATAAAATAGCTGATTTCTATAAAGTGAAATATGAGTTGGTAAGGGATCCAGATTTATTAAGGACAAAATTACCAAGATTTATTGATGGGAAAAGTTATGAAATACATGTATATATGTGACTCTAAGTCACATATTAGAGCATCAAGATTTACTTAGAGTGATAGAGACATTAGATAGGACTGACAATTTCTAGGAAAATACATGATGGATGCTACTTTATTAAGAGAAAGAAAAAAGAGACTAGAAATGGCTGATCCCGGTAGAAAAATAAATATAAAAAGAGTTTTATTTTTTTATTTTTATTTTTTTTTATAAAAAGAGTTTTAGATAGAATGTTGATCATACTACAAGCCTTCAAATGTTTTTCTAGTTAACAACTAAAGGGGAAAAGGTAGTAATGAATGAGACATAAGGTTGCCAGAAATTGAATAGGAGAATCGGGGACATTATCAATATAGAAAAAATAGTGGTGTTGGCATCCAGTCCTGCCAAAAATCCCCCCAAAATATGGAAAAAAAATCCTTAGTGTGAAGTAATTTATATCACAGAATGATTCCAGTGACAAAGAAAGAGCACCAAAATTTAAGAGATGAGGCAGGCATATAGACAAATGCAATGGAATGCTATATCAAGTTAATCTTACATTAACCAGGAAATATGATTCATCTTTAAATCTCTCAAAGTTCATTGTAGTCATAGTTGAATACAGAAAATTATTAGGTATAGTAAAATATTTTTACTGACACATTATAAAGTGAGCAAAATAAATGAAATATCTACTGTACTTCTGAAGGATGACCATGAAATTTTAATGCACTATAAGATTAATAATATAGCTCAATAAGATTGATATATTAAAATATATAATCTATTAATACTTAAGGAATTATAGTAGTATTTTTTTAAATTTTATTTATTTATTCATGAGGGACACAGAGAGAGAAGCAGAGACATTGGCAGAGGGAGAAGTATGCTCCCGATGAGGAGCCCGATGTGGGATGCAATCCCAGAACCCCGGGATCACAGCCTAAGCCAGAGGCAGACATCTAACCACTGAGATACCCAGGTTCCCCAAGGAATTTTAGTAGTTTGTCAGATAAACATGCAAGTCCTTTAGTTGTAGACTTCAAAATTTTAACTTCTACACCAATGAATATAAGATACATAATTATGTACGTAGTCCATTTTGCTAAGTAACATGACTACATGCATTTGAATAGATTTTTATCTATTTTCATCTAGCTGCGTTCTTAGGGAACTGAGAACGTAGCAGTATTGTAAGCCAGGAGGTTCCCAGAATACCACTCCACTGCAGCTGGAGACACCCTCCAGGTCTGCTTATTCCACTTGCGTCTCACAAGCCTCTGACAAACGGCTCTGTTGCAGATGTTGGAAACTCTTTCTGCAGACAGTGTGCAACTGTGAGGGACTGAGGGTGAGCTGAACTCTCCGAAGTAAGTTGATTTCGGACAAGGCGTTCAGCTAGCTTCTCTCGTATGGCACTTAGGATGTACCACCTGGCTCACACAGGAAATACTAAAAAACCACTAGATTGAGCTTGGATGCACTAGTGTTGAGGGCCAGGACTTTCTACTTAGCTCTCACAACGCTCAGGCACGCATCGGGGCTAGGCCTTTTAGGAGCGCGGTGTACCTGCAGGCAGGATGTGGGAGGGATAGTCCATAAGCTCAACTCTCGGAAGTGTGTATGCTTTGCAGGCAGATGTCTGCTACACACTTTCATGGGAGCTAGGACCGAGATACACTCTCATTGAACAAGGACGTTTGCAATGTCTCTTTTGAGATCAGATACACTTGAGGAGAATCCTGTCACTTCCACATGCTCTTCACACAACCTCTTCTGGCACCTAACATAAGGATGCTGGGACCTACTTCTATCGGCAGTCAGAATGCGGGAGGGTCCTGCCTTGAACTCAGCTCGCACAAGGAAGCACGCCTACAAGCCAGCTTTCAACTAGCTGCGTTCCTCGGGCACTGAGAACGTAACAGTGTTCTAAGCCAGGAGGTACCCAGAATACCACTCCACTGCAGCTGGAGACACCCTCCAGGTCTGCTTATTCCACTTGCGTCTCACAAGCCTCTGACAAACGGCTGTGGTGCAGATGTTGGAAACTCTTTCTGCAGGCAGTGTGCAACTGTGAGGGACTGAGGGTGAGCTCAACTCTCCGAAGTAAGTTGCTTTCGGACAAGGCGTTCAGCTAGCTTCTCTCGTATGGCACTTAGGATGTAGCACCTGGCTCACACAGGAAATACTAGGAAATCGCTGGGTTGAGCTTGGATGCACTAGTCTTGTGGGCCGGGACTTTCCACTTACCTCTCACAACACTTCAGGCACGCATCGGGGCTAGGCCTGTTAGGAGCGCGGTGTACGTGCAGGTAGGATGCGGGAGGGACAGTCCATAAGCCCAACTCTCGGAAGTGTGTATGATTTGCACTCAGATGTCTGGTAGACACTTTGATGGGAGCTAGGACCGAACTACACTCTCATTGAACAAGGACGTTTGCAATGTCTGCATTGAGATCAGATACACTTGAGGAGAATCCTGTCACTTCCACATGCTCTTCACACAACCTCTTCCGGCACCTAACATAAGGATGCTGGGACCTACGTCTACGGGCAGTCAGAATGCGGGAGGGTCCTGCCCTGAACTCAGCTCGCACAAGGAAGCACGCCTACAAGCCAGCTTTCAACTAGCTGCGTTCCTCGGGCACTGAGAACGTAACAGTGTTCTAAGCCAGGAGGTACCCAGAATACCACTCCACTGCAGCTGGAGACACCCTCCAGGTCTGCTTATTCCACTTGCGTCTCACAAGCCTCTGACAAACGGCTGTGGTGCAGATGTTGGAAACTCTTTCTGCAGGCAGTGTGCAACTGTGAGGGACTGAGGGTGAGCTCAACTCTCCGAAGTAAGTTGCTTTCGGACAAGGCATTCAGCTAGCTTCTCTCGTATGGCACTTAGGATGTAGCACCTGGCTCACACAGGAAATACTAGGAAATCGCTGGGTTGAGCTTGGATGCACTAGTCTTGTGGGCCGGGACTTTCCACTTACCTCTCACAACACTTCAGGCACGCATCGGGGCTAGGCCTGTTAGGAGCGCGGTGTACGTGCAGGCAGGATGTGGGAGGGACAGTCCATAAGCCCAACTCTCGGAAGTGTGTATGCTTTGCAGGCAGATGTCTGCTAGACACTTTGATGGGAGCTAGGACCGAGCTACACTCTCATTGAACAAGGACGTTTGCAATGTCTGCATTGAGATCAGATACACCTGAGGAGAATCCTGTCACTTCCACATGCTCTTCACACAACCTCTTCCGGCACCTAACATAAGGATGCTGGGACCTACGTCTACGGGCAGTCAGAATGCGGGAGGGTCCTGCCCTGAACTCAGCTCGCACAAGGAAGCACGCCTACAAGCCAGCTTTCAACTAGCTGCGTTCCTCGGGCACTGAGAACGTAACAGTGTTCTAAGCCAGGAGGTACCCAGAATACCACTCCACTGCAGCTGGAGACACCCTCCAGGTCTGCTTATTCCACTTGCGTCTCACAAGCCTCTGACAAACGGCTGTGGTGCAGATGTTGGAAACTCTTTCTGCAGGCAGTGTGCAACTGTGAGGGACTGAGGGTGAGCTCAACTCTCCGAAGTAAGTTGCTTTCGGACAAGGCGTTCAGCTAGCTTCTCTCGTATGGCACTTAGGATGTCGCACCTGGCTCACACAGGAAATACTAGGAAATCGCTGGGTTGAGCTTGGATGCACTAGTCTTGTGGGCCGGGACTTTCCACTTACCTCTCACAACACTTCAGGCACGCATCGGGGCTAGGCCTGTTAGGAGCGCGGTGTACGTGCAGGCAGGATGTGGGAGGGACAGTCCATAAGCCCAACTCTCGGAAGTGTGTATGCTTTGCAGGCAGATGTCTGCTAGACACTTTGATGGGAGCTAGGACCGAGCTACACTCTCATTGAACAAGGACGTTTGCAATGTCTGCATTGAGATCAGATACACCTGAGGAGAATCCTGTCACTTCCACATGCTCTTCACACAACCTCTTCCGGCACCTAACATAAGGATGCTGGGACCTACGTCTACGGGCAGTCAGAATGCGGGAGGGTCCTGCCCTGAACTCAGCTCGCACAAGGAAGCACGCCTACAAGCCAGCTTTCAACTAGCTGCGTTCCTCGGGCACTGAGAACGTAACAGTGTTCTAAGCCAGGAGGTACCCAGAATACCACTCCACTGCAGCTGGAGACACCCTCCAGGTCTGCTTATTCCACTTGCGTCTCACAAGCCTCTGACAAACGGCTGTGGTGCAGATGTTGGAAACTCTTTCTGCAGGCAGTGTGCAACTGTGAGGGACTGAGGGTGAGCTCAACTCTCCGAAGTAAGTTGCTTTCGGACAAGGCGTTCAGCTAGCTTCTCTCGTATGGCACTTAGGATGTCGCACCTGGCTCACACAGGAAATACTAGGAAATCGCTGGGTTGAGCTTGGATGCACTAGTCTTGTGGGCCGGGACTTTCCACTTACCTCTCACAACACTTCAGGCACGCATCGGGGCTAGGCCTGTTAGGAGCGCGGTGTACGTGCAGGCAGGATGTGGGAGGGACAGTCCATAAGCCCAACTCTCGGAAGTGTGTATGCTTTGCAGGCAGATGTCTGCTAGACACTTTGATGGGAGCTAGGACCGAGCTACACTCTCATTGAACAAGGACGTTTGCAATGTCTGCATTGAGATCAGATACACCTGAGGAGAATCCTGTCACTTCCACATGCTCTTCACACAACCTCTTCCGGCACCTAACATAAGGATGCTGGGACCTACGTCTACGGGCAGTCAGAATGCGGGAGGGTCCTGCCCTGAACTCAGCTCGCACAAGGAAGCACGCCTACAAGCCAGCTTTCAACTAGCTGCGTTCCTCGGGCACTGAGAACGTAACAGTGTTCTAAGCCAGGAGGTACCCAGAATACCACTCCACTGCAGCTGGAGACACCCTCCAGGTCTGCTTATTCCACTTGCGTCTCACAAGCCTCTGACAAACGGCTGTGGTGCAGATGTTGGAAACTCTTTCTGCAGGCAG
Organism: Vulpes lagopus; assembly: GCF_018345385.1. NCBI lineage: Eukaryota > Metazoa > Chordata > Mammalia > Carnivora > Canidae > Vulpes > Vulpes lagopus. Next base: position 17,782 of record NW_024570384.1, on the reverse strand, counting down.
TGTGCAACTGTGAGGGACTGAGGGTGAGCTCAACTCTCCGAAGTAAGTTGCTTTCGGACAAGGCGTTCAGCTAGCTTCTCTCGTATGGCACTTAGGATGTAGCACCTGGCTCACACAGGAAATACTAGGAAATCGCTGGGTTGAGCTTGGATGCACTAGTCTTGTGGGCCGGGACTTTCCACTTACCTCTCACAACACTTCAGGCACGCATCGGGGCTAGGCCTGTTAGGAGCGCGGTGTACGTGCAGGCAGGATGTGGGAGGGACAGTCCATAAGCCCAACTCTCGGAAGTGTGTATGCTTTGCAGGCAGATGTCTGCTAGACACTTTGATGGGAGCTAGGACCGAGCTACACTCTCATTGAACAAGGACGTTTGCAATGTCTGCATTGAGATCAGATACACCTGAGGAGAATCCTGTCACTTCCACATGCTCTTCACACAACCTCTTCCGGCACCTAACATAAGGATGCTGGGACCTACGTCTACGGGCAGTCAGAATGCGGGAGGGTCCTGCCCTGAACTCAGCTCGCACAAGGAAGCACGCCTACAAGCCAGCTTTCAACTAGCTGCGTTCCTCGGGCACTGAGAACGTAACAGTGTTCTAAGCCAGGAGGTACCCAGAATACCACTCCACTGCAGCTGGAGACACCCTCCAGGTCTGCTTATTCCACTTGCGTCTCACAAGCCTCTGACAAACGGCTGTGGTGCAGATGTTGGAAACTCTTTCTGCAGGCAGTGTGCAACTGTGAGGGACTGAGGGTGAGCTCAACTCTCCGAAGTAAGTTGCTTTCGGACAAGGCGTTCAGCTAGCTTCTCTCGTATGGCACTTAGGATGTCGCACCTGGCTCACACAGGAAATACTAGGAAATCGCTGGGTTGAGCTTGGATGCACTAGTCTTGTGGGCCGGGACTTTCCACTTACCTCTCACAACACTTCAGGCACGCATCGGGGCTAGGCCTGTTAGGAGCGCGGTGTACGTGCAGGCAGGATGTGGGAGGGACAGTCCATAAGCCCAACTCTCGGAAGTGTGTATGCTTTGCAGGCAGATGTCTGCTAGACACTTTGATGGGAGCTAGGACCGAGCTACACTCTCATTGAACAAGGACGTTTGCAATGTCTGCATTGAGATCAGATACACCTGAGGAGAATCCTGTCACTTCCACATGCTCTTCACACAACCTCTTCCGGCACCTAACATAAGGATGCTGGGACCTACGTCTACGGGCAGTCAGAATGCGGGAGGGTCCTGCCCTGAACTCAGCTCGCACAAGGAAGCACGCCTACAAGCCAGCTTTCAACTAGCTGCGTTCCTCGGGCACTGAGAACGTAACAGTGTTCTAAGCCAGGAGGTACCCAGAATACCACTCCACTGCAGCTGGAGACACCCTCCAGGTCTGCTTATTCCACTTGCGTCTCACAAGCCTCTGACAAACGGCTGTGGTGCAGATGTTGGAAACTCTTTCTGCAGGCAGTGTGCAACTGTGAGGGACTGAGGGTGAGCTCAACTCTCCGAAGTAAGTTGCTTTCGGACAAGGCGTTCAGCTAGCTTCTCTCGTATGGCACTTAGGATGTCGCACCTGGCTCACACAGGAAATACTAGGAAATCGCTGGGTTGAGCTTGGATGCACTAGTCTTGTGGGCCGGGACTTTCCACTTACCTCTCACAACACTTCAGGCACGCATCGGGGCTAGGCCTGTTAGGAGCGCGGTGTACGTGCAGGCAGGATGTGGGAGGGACAGTCCATAAGCCCAACTCTCGGAAGTGTGTATGCTTTGCAGGCAGATGTCTGCTAGACACTTTGATGGGAGCTAGGACCGAGCTACACTCTCATTGAACAAGGACGTTTGCAATGTCTGCATTGAGATCAGATACACCTGAGGAGAATCCTGTCACTTCCACATGCTCTTCACACAACCTCTTCCGGCACCTAACATAAGGATGCTGGGACCTACGTCTACGGGCAGTCAGAATGCGGGAGGGTCCTGCCCTGAACTCAGCTCGCACAAGGAAGCACGCCTACAAGCCAGCTTTCAACTAGCTGCGTTCCTCGGGCACTGAGAACGTAACAGTGTTCTAAGCCAGGAGGTACCCAGAATACCACTCCACTGCAGCTGGAGACACCCTCCAGGTCTGCTTATTCCACTTGCGTCTCACAAGCCTCTGACAAACGGCTGTGGTGCAGATGTTGGAAACTCTTTCTGCAGGCAGTGTGCAACTGTGAGGGACTGAGGGTGAGCTCAACTCTCCGAAGTAAGTTGCTTTCGGACAAGGCGTTCAGCTAGCTTCTCTCGTATGGCACTTAGGATGTCGCACCTGGCTCACACAGGAAATACTAGGAAATCGCTGGGTTGAGCTTGGATGCACTAGTCTTGTGGGCCGGGACTTTCCACTTACCTCTCACAACACTTCAGGCACGCATCGGGGCTAGGCCTGTTAGGAGCGCGGTGTACGTGCAGGCAGGATGTGGGAGGGACAGTCCATAAGCCCAACTCTCGGAAGTGTGTATGCTTTGCAGGCAGATGTCTGCTAGACACTTTGATGGGAGCTAGGACCGAGCTACACTCTCATTGAACAAGGACGTTTGCAATGTCTGCATTGAGATCAGATACACCTGAGGAGAATCCTGTCACTTCCACATGCTCTTCACACAACCTCTTCCGGCACCTAACATAAGGATGCTGGGACCTACGTCTACGGGCAGTCAGAATGCGGGAGGGTCCTGCCCTGAACTCAGCTCGCACAAGGAAGCACGCCTACAAGCCAGCTTTCAACTAGCTGCGTTCCTCGGGCACTGAGAACGTAACAGTGTTCTAAGCCAGGAGGTACCCAGAATACCACTCCACTGCAGCTGGAGACACCCTCCAGGTCTGCTTATTCCACTTGCGTCTCACAAGCCTCTGACAAACGGCTGTGGTGCAGATGTTGGAAACTCTTTCTGCAGGCAGTGTGCAACTGTGAGGGACTGAGGGTGAGCTCAACTCTCCGAAGTAAGTTGCTTTCGGACAAGGCGTTCAGCTAGCTTCTCTCGTATGGCACTTAGGATGTAGCACCTGGCTCACACAGGAAATACTAGGAAATCGCTGGGTTGAGCTTGGATGCACTAGTCTTGTGGGCCGGGACTTTCCACTTACCTCTCACAACACTTCAGGCACGCATCGGGGCTAGGCCTGTTAGGAGCGCGGTGTACGTGCAGGCAGGATGTGGGAGGGACAGTCCATAAGCCCAACTCTCGGAAGTGTGTATGCTTTGCAGGCAGATGTCTGCTAGACACTTTGATGGGAGCTAGGACCGAGCTACACTCTCATTGAACAAGGACGTTTGCAATGTCTGCATTGAGATCAGATACACCTGAGGAGAATCCTGTCACTTCCACATGCTCTTCACACAACCTCTTCCGGCACCTAACATAAGGATGCTGGGACCTACGTCTACGGGCAGTCAGAATGCGGGAGGGTCCTGCCCTGAACTCAGCTCGCACAAGGAAGCACGCCTACAAGCCAGCTTTCAACTAGCTGCGTTCCTCGGGCACTGAGAACGTAACAGTGTTCTAAGCCAGGAGGTACCCAGAATACCACTCCACTGCAGCTGGAGACACCCTCCAGGTCTGCTTATTCCACTTGCGTCTCACAAGCCTCTGACAAACGGCTGTGGTGCAGATGTTGGAAACTCTTTCTGCAGGCAGTGTGCAACTGTGAGGGACTGAGGGTGAGCTCAACTCTCCGAAGTAAGTTGCTTTCGGACAAGGCGTTCAGCTAGCTTCTCTCGTATGGCACTTAGGATGTCGCACCTGGCTCACACAGGAAATACTAGGAAATCGCTGGGTTGAGCTTGGATGCACTAGTCTTGTGGGCCGGGACTTTCCACTTACCTCTCACAACACTTCAGGCACGCATCGGGGCTAGGCCTGTTAGGAGCGCGGTGTACGTGCAGGCAGGATGTGGGAGGGACAGTCCATAAGCCCAACTCTCGGAAGTGTGTATGCTTTGCAGGCAGATGATTGCTAGACACTTTGATGGGAGCTAGGAATGAGCTACACTCTCATTGAACAAGGACGTTTGCAATGTCCTTTTTTTAAAAATAAAAGAAAAATCAAGCAAGTTTATTTAAAGTTATTTCACTGATTAGTACCTTCTCACAAAAACTCCCCAGAAGACACCTTTTTCTTTATTTGCCTCTTCTCTTTGCTTGACTCACAAGAAGAGTCATCTTCCACAGCAAAGTTGGGAACCTGAATCTTTTCCAGTGTCTCCCTGAGTTGATCCACCTCTGCACGATATTCATCCAGCTGACCTTCTAATTTTTCTCTCCGGAGCCGTTCGTACTCCAGCTGGCCCTGCAGCTCCTTGATAGTCTTTTCAGACTCGAGCTGTTCTTTCTTCTGCTTTAGATCTTCTTCTGTTATCCCTCCCAAGTGTTTATAGTTGCTCTCAGCAATATCCAGCAGGTGTCTCAATTCAACAATTTTCTTATAAGCTCTCATTCTAGCATCTGTCTTATCCGACTCACTTAGACATAAATCATCTTTGGCATCAGTGCTTCCCTCAACACCATGTCTTAAAAAAAACTTTATATCATTTTCATCAATTTCATTATCATCAATGTCATACTTCTGTAGCCCCTCTAATAGCTTCACGGCCGCTAAATGGTGGAGGGAACATTGATCTAAAGAGTTCTAATAAAGAATTGAATTTCTCTAGCGTCTGTTAATTGGCAGGTAAAAGGGGAGGGAGAGGCCTTTCCTCCAGCAACCAATATCTGCCCTCCTCTCCACCCAGAGGCAGGTGAAACCTCTTGGATTTCTGGCCACCTTAGGCAGCACTCTTCCCCTCCACCAGCTAGTGCTTCCCCTGTGCTCTTTAACCACGAGAATCTGGTTTTGCTGGTTAAGAGGGTTCTCCAGCCCCTCGAGTCCATCCCACTGGAAAACTTGTTGTTGTTTTGAAAACTTCTTAAAGCCTGTGGTGTTTCTACTCTAGGTGATACAGGGTAAGAAAACTTGGTTCCAATCCAATCGAATCCAATCCACACGGCTGGCTAGATCGTAGTACTGGAAGCAGTGAGCGACTTCCCAGCTGGTACACCTGACCCAGGCAGGGAAAAATTGGAGGAAAGAGCCAGGACTGCCCTTCTATTGTCCTCAAGTCTTGCAGAGGTCATCCGACCTTCGGTGAGGTTTGCCACAAGTGAGACACTAGCAGTGCTGGTGATTCTTCCCTTAGTAACTGCAGCAGCAGCAGGCAATCCTGGTGCAGGATGATGGCCAGCCCTCTTCGCCATTTTTTTTCAACTGAAAGTATTTGACAGATAACACTAAAATTAATCACGAAAAAAAAAAACACATTCTATTCTATTCACAAAGAAAAAGCTCCAGTCCATCTTTTAATTTTTTTGAAAAATTCCTGACATTACAGAACTAAACTGAAATGTATTAATATTCCACTCTTACATTTCCATGACAAACAGAAAAATTCATGAGCCAAAAAAAGGGGGGGGGAGAAGCTTATAAAACTAAATATGGATCTCAGCATTAACAGCTGAACAGAGAAAGGAATTAAAACGCTTTAATTAAAAAATCACGAGTGGATGATAAAGTGTGTAGAAACTGAAAATTTACAAACTATTTAAAACCTGGAATCGCTGACTGTTCAGAAACTACACAGATGGATCATGGGTGGTGGTGAACAGCAGAAAGGGATTATGGATGAATCTGCATTGTTCTAGCTGCTCCCCATGCCACCCGTCTCCGAGGAAAGCCTGACATTGATTAGATATTGAGCCAGGCTAATGCTGGCAGCAGATCCAGTGATGGTAACCTGCCTATCAGTAGATCCTTCCACTGGGTTCGCAATTTTGATCTGCGCCCCAGACATCTGACGGATCTCATTGATTTTGGTGCCTTGACGCCTGATTATGCAGCCAATCAAATCGTTTGGAATGGTGAGTTCATGAGAAGTAGTCTGAGCAGATGCATCCAAACCCCAATAGCCTTTCACCTCTGGAGAGCTGGATTCAATGCCACTGAATCCGGTGTTGCCATGCGTCATGGGAAAATGAGACTGTTGCATTGCCAACTGGTGCAGCTTGGTCAAATCTGGCTGTGGAATGGCATACTGTCCTTGAATGGTATAGGCCTCTAGAGGTGGTCCCTCCAGGTCAGGGTTGAGGCACATGGACGGGGTGGTGTGGGGAAAGCTCGCACTGTCGCTGCCTGTGCTGTACCTGTCCTGACCACCTGCAAAGATGACTGGAGAACTGGACGGCTTGGGCCGGTACGGGATGGTCACGCCCTTCGGGGGGGACTCCAACATGACCACGCAGATCTGTTTCACACACTCAATGATGGATTGCGGAATGCCAGCAATAGTGATGGCCCGCTCAGTTGAGTTGGGGAGCATATCCCCTGCCACCTGAACCTGAGCCCCTGTACTCTCTCGTATTTCCTTGATCTTGCAACCACCTTTCCCAATGAGAGAGCCACACTGACTAGCAGGGACCACCAGCCTCAGGGTAACTGGGGGTCTACTGGCAGCTGTGCTATTGGTCATAGAGCTGCTGATGTCCTCTTCCAGTTTGTCAATGATCATAGCGAAGGCTTTGAAGATGGCGTTAGTGGGTCCAGCCAAAGTGATAATTCTCTCAGGACAATTCCCTTCTGAGATGTTGATACGTGCACCACTCTCCTCACGCATCTTCTTAACTGATTCTCCTTTCTTTCCGATGATACTGCCAACTTCCTTTCCATGCATAAGTAGCCGGATGGTGAGAGTGACATTTAATCCACCTTCAATCACACCGGTGTCCATGTCGAGCAGTGTTCCGGGGAGCTGGACTTTGAGTGGTCAAGTCTTTGGTCACTGGTGGGGGTGAAAGCCAAAAACTGCAGGCGCGAGGCAACTGAGGGGAAAAGGGGAGCGGGCGGGAAGGGGAAGGGCGGAAGGCCGGGGGCGGAACAATAGGGGCGAGCGGGAAGGTGAGGGGGGCACCGCGGGCGGGTGGAGGAGGAAGGGGGGGTGGAGGAGGAGGAGGAGGAAGGGGGAAAGAGACCCCGGGGTGGGTGGAGGGCGCCAGGACCCAAACCCACAACCTCGCCCTGTCCTCCCTCTGTGGCCCCACCCATGCTAGACACTTTGATGGGAGCTAGGACCGAGCTACACTCTCATTGAACAAGGACGTTGGCAATGTCTGCATTGAGATCAGATACACTTGAGGAGAATCCTGTCACTTCAACATGCTCTTCACACAACCCTTCCGGCACCTAACATAAGGATGCTGGGACCTACGTCTACGGGCAGTCAGAATGCGGGAGGGTCCTGCCCTGAACTCAGCTCGCACAAGGAAGCACGCCTACAAGCCAGCTTTCAACTAGCTGCGTTCCTCGGGCACTGAGAACGTAACAGTGTTCTAAGCCAGGAGGTACCCAGAATACCACTCCACTGCAGCTGGAGACACCCTCCAGGTCTGCTTATTCCACTTGCGTCTCACAAGCCTCTGACAAACGGCTGTGGTGCAGATGTTGGAAACTCTTTCTGCAGGCAGTGTGCAACTGTGAGGGACTGAGGGTGAGCTCAACTCTCCGAAGTAAGTTGCTTTCGGACAAGGCGTTCAGCTAGCTTCTCTCGTATGGCACTTAGGATGTCGCACCTGGCTCACACAGGAAATACTAGGAAATCGCTGGGTTGAGCTTGGATGCACTAGTCTTGTGGGCCGGGACTTTCCACTTACCTCTCACAACACTTCAGGCACGCATCGGGGCTAGGCCTGTTAGGAGCGCGGTGTACGTGCAGGCAGGATGTGGGAGGGACAGTCCATAAGCCCAACTCTCGGAAGTGTGTATGCTTTGCAGGCAGATGTCTGCTAGACACTTTGATGGGAGCTAGGACCGAGCTACACTCTCATTGAACAAGGACGTTTGCAATGTCTGCATTGAGATCAGATACACCTGAGGAGAATCCTGTCACTTCCACATGCTCTTCACACAACCTCTTCCGGCACCTAACATAAGGATGCTGGGACCTACGTCTACGGGCAGTCAGAATGCGGGAGGGTCCTGCCCTGAACTCAGCTCGCACAAGGAAGCACGCCTACAAGCCAGCTTTCAACTAGCTGCGTTCCTCGGGCACTGAGAACGTAACAGTGTTCTAAGCCAGGAGGTACCCAGAATACCACTCCACTGCAGCTGGAGACACCCTCCAGGTCTGCTTATTCCACTTGCGTCTCACAAGCCTCTGACAAACGGCTGTGGTGCAGATGTTGGAAACTCTTTCTGCAGGCAGTGTGCAACTGTGAGGGACTGAGGGTGAGCTCAACTCTCCGAAGTAAGTTGCTTTCGGACAAGGCGTTCAGCTAGCTTCTCTCGTATGGCACTTAGGATGTCGCACCTGGCTCACACAGGAAATACTAGGAAATCGCTGGGTTGAGCTTGGATGCACTAGTCTTGTGGGCCGGGACTTTCCACTTACCTCTCACAACACTTCAGGCACGCATCGGGGCTAGGCCTGTTAGGAGCGCGGTGTACGTGCAGGCAGGATGTGGGAGGGACAGTCCATAAGCCCAACTCTCGGAAGTGTGTATGCTTTGCAGGCAGATGTCTGCTAGACACTTTGATGGGAGCTAGGACCGAGCTACACTCTCATTGAACAAGGACGTTTGCAATGTCTGCATTGAGATCAGATACACCTGAGGAGAATCCTGTCACTTCCACATGCTCTTCACACAACCTCTTCCGGCACCTAACATAAGGATGCTGGGACCTACGTCTACGGGCAGTCAGAATGCGGGAGGGTCCTGCCCTGAACTCAGCTCGCACAAGGAAGCACGCCTACAAGCCAGCTTTCAACTAGCTGCGTTCCTCGGGCACTGAGAACGTAACAGTGTTCTAAGCCAGGAGGTACCCAGAATACCACTCCACTGCAGCTGGAGACACCCTCCAGGTCTGCTTATTCCACTTGCGTCTCACAAGCCTCTGACAAACGGCTGTGGTGCAGATGTTGGAAACTCTTTCTGCAGGCAGTGTGCAACTGTGAGGGACTGAGGGTGAGCTCAACTCTCCGAAGTAAGTTGCTTTCGGACAAGGCGTTCAGCTAGCTTCTCTCGTATGGCACTTAGGATGTCGCACCTGGCTCACACAGGAAATACTAGGAAATCGCTGGGTTGAGCTTGGATGCACTAGTCTTGTGGGCCGGGACTTTCCACTTACCTCTCACAACACTTCAGGCACGCATCGGGGCTAGGCCTGTTAGGAGCGCGGTGTACGTGCAGGCAGGATGTGGGAGGGACAGTCCATAAGCCCAACTCTCGGAAGTGTGTATGCTTTGCAGGCAGATGATTGCTAGACACTTTGATGGGAGCTAGGAATGAGCTACACTCTCATTGAACAAGGACGTTTGCAATGTCCTTTTTTTAAAAATAAAAGAAAAATCAAGCAAGTTTATTTAAAGTTATTTCACTGATTAGTACCTTCTCACAAAAACTCCCCCAGAAGACACCTTTTTCTTTATTTGCCTCTTCTCTTTGCTTGACTCACAAGAAGAGTCATCTTCCACAGCAAAGTTGGGAACCTGAATCTTTTCCAGTGTCTCCCTGAGTTGATCCACCTCTGCACGATATTCATCCAGCTGACCTTCTAATTTTTCTCTCCGGAGCCGTTCGTACTCCAGCTGGCCCTGCAGCTCCTTGATAGTCTTTTCAGACTCGAGCTGTTCTTTCTTCTGCTTTAGATCTTCTTCTGTTATCCCTCCCAAGTGTTTATAGTTGCTCTCAGCAATATCCAGCAGGTGTCTCAATTCAACAATTTTCTTATAAGCTCTCATTCTAGCATCTGTCTTATCCGACTCACTTAGACATAAATCATCTTTGGCATCAGTGCTTCCCTCAACACCATGTCTTAAAAAAAACTTTATATCATTTTCATCAATTTCATTATCATCAATGTCATACTTCTGTAGCCCCTCTAATAGCTTCACGGCCGCTAAATGGTGGAGGGAACATTGATCTAAAGAGTTCTAATAAAGAATTGAATTTCTCTAGCGTCTGTTAATTGGCAGGTAAAAGGGGAGGGAGAGGCCTTTCCTCCAGCAACCAATATCTGCCCTCCTCTCCACCCAGAGGCAGGTGAAACCTCTTGGATTTCTGGCCACCTTAGGCAGCACTCTTCCCCTCCACCAGCTAGTGCTTCCCCTGTGCTCTTTAACCACGAGAATCTGGTTTTGCTGGTTAAGAGGGTTCTCCAGCCCCTCGAGTCCATCCCACTGGAAAACTTGTTGTTGTTTTGAAAACTTCTTAAAGCCTGTGGTGTTTCTACTCTAGGTGATACAGGGTAAGAAAACTTGGTTCCAATCCAATCGAATCCAATCCACACGGCTGGCTAGATCGTAGTACTGGAAGCAGTGAGCGACTTCCCAGCTGGTACACCTGACCCAGGCAGGGAAAAATTGGAGGAAAGAGCCAGGACTGCCCTTCTATTGTCCTCAAGTCTTGCAGAGGTCATCCGACCTTCGGTGAGGTTTGCCACAAGTGAGACACTAGCAGTGCTGGTGATTCTTCCCTTAGTAACTGCAGCAGCAGCAGGCAATCCTGGTGCAGGATGATGGCCAGCCCTCTTCGCCATTTTTTTTCAACTGAAAGTATTTGACAGATAACACTAAAATTAATCACGAAAAAAAAAAACACATTCTATTCTATTCACAAAGAAAAAGCTCCAGTCCATCTTTTAATTTTTTTGAAAAATTCCTGACATTACAGAACTAAACTGAAATGTATTAATATTCCACTCTTACATTTCCATGACAAACAGAAAAATTCATGAGCCAAAAAAAAGGGGGGGGGGAGAAGCTTATAAAACTAAATATGGATCTCAGCATTAACAGCTGAACAGAGAAAGGAATTAAAACGCTTTAATTAAAAAATCACGAGTGGATGATAAAGTGTGTAGAAACTGAAAATTTACAAACTATTTAAAACCTGGAATCGCTGACTGTTCAGAAACTACACAGATGGATCATGGGTGGTGGTGAACAGCAGAAAGGGATTATGGATGAATCTGCATTGTTCTAGCTGCTCCCCATGCCACCCGTCTCCGAGGAAAGCCTGACATTGATTAGATATTGAGCCAGGCTAATGCTGGCAGCAGATCCAGTGATGGTAACCTGCCTATCAGTAGATCCTTCCACTGGGTTCGCAATTTTGATCTGCGCCCCAGACATCTGACGGATCTCATTGATTTTGGTGCCTTGACGCCTGATTATGCAGCCAATCAAATCGTTTGGAATGGTGAGTTCATGAGAAGTAGTCTGAGCAGATGCATCCAAACCCCAATAGCCTTTCACCTCTGGAGAGCTGGATTCAATGCCACTGAATCCGGTGTTGCCATGCGTCATGGGAAAATGAGACTGTTGCATTGCCAACTGGTGCAGCTTGGTCAAATCTGGCTGTGGAATGGCATACTGTCCTTGAATGGTATAGGCCTCTAGAGGTGGTCCCTCCAGGTCAGGGTTGAGGCACATGGACGGGGTGGTGTGGGGAAAGCTCGCACTGTCGCTGCCTGTGCTGTACCTGTCCTGACCACCTGCAAAGATGACTGGAGAACTGGACGGCTTGGGCCGGTACGGGATGGTCACGCCCTTCGGGGGGGACTCCAACATGACCACGCAGATCTGTTTCACACACTCAATGATGGATTGCGGAATGCCAGCAATAGTGATGGCCCGCTCAGTTGAGTTGGGGAGCATATCCCCTGCCACCTGAACCTGAGCCCCTGTACTCTCTCGTATTTCCTTGATCTTGCAACCACCTTTCCCAATGAGAGAGCCACACTGACTAGCAGGGACCACCAGCCTCAGGGTAACTGGGGGTCTACTGGCAGCTGTGCTATTGGTCATAGAGCTGCTGATGTCCTCTTCCAGTTTGTCAATGATCATAGCGAAGGCTTTGAAGATGGCGTTAGTGGGTCCAGCCAAAGTGATAATTCTCTCAGGACAATTCCCTTCTGAGATGTTGATACGTGCACCACTCTCCTCACGCATCTTCTTAACTGATTCTCCTTTCTTTCCGATGATACTGCCAACTTCCTTTCCATGCATAAGTAGCCGGATGGTGAGAGTGACATTTAATCCACCTTCAATCACACCGGTGTCCATGTCGAGCAGTGTTCCGGGGAGCTGGACTTTGAGTGGTCAAGTCTTTGGTCACTGGTGGGGGTGAAAGCCAAAAACTGCAGGCGCGAGGCGACTGAGGGGAAAAGGGGAGCGGGCGGGAAGGGGAAGGGCGGAAGGCCGGGGGCGGAACAATAGGGGTGAGCGGGAAGGTGAGGGGGGCACCGTGGGCGGGTGGAGGAGGAAGGGGAGTGGAGGAGGAGTAGGAGGAAGGGGGAAAGAGATCCGGGGTGGGTGGAGGGCGCCAGGACCCAAACCCACAACCTCGCCCTGTCCTCCCTCTGTGGCCCCACCCATGCTAGACACTTTGATGGGAGCTAGGACCGAGCTACACTCTCATTGAACAAGGACGTTGGCAATGTCTGCATTGAGATCAGATACACTTGAGGAGAATCCTGTCACTTCCACATGCTCTTCACACAACCTCTTCCGGCACCTAACATAAGGATGCTGGGACCTACGTCTACGGGCAGTCAGAATGCGGGAGGGTCCTGCCTTGAACTCAGCTCGCACAAGGAAGCACGCCTACAAGCCAGCTTTCAACTAGCTGCGTTCCTCGGGCACTGAGATCGTAACAGTGTTCTAAGCCAGGAGGTACCCAGAATACCACTCCACTGCAGCTGGAGACACCCTCCAGGTCTGCTTATTCCACTTGCGTCTCACAAGCCTCTGACAAACGGCTGTGGTGCAGATGTTGGAAACTCTTTCTGCAGGCAGTGTGCAACTGTGAGGGACTGAGGGTGAGCTCAACTCTCCGAAGTAAGTTGCTTTCGGACAAGGCGTTCAGCTAGCTTCTCTCGTATGGCACTTAGGATGTAGCACCTGGCTCACACAGGAAATACTAGGAAATCGCTGGGTTGAGCTTGGATGCACTAGTCTTGTGGGCCGGGACTTTCCACTTACCTCTCACAACACTTCAGGCACGCATCGGGGCTAGGCCTGTTAGGAGCGCGGTGTACGTGCAGGCAGGATGTGGGAGGGACAGTCCATAAGCCCAACTCTCGGAAGTGTGTATGCTTTGCAGGCAGATGTCTGCTAGACACTTTGATGGGAGCTAGGACCGAGCTACACTCTCATTGAACAAGGACGTTTGCAATGTCTGCATTGAGATCAGATACACTTGAGGAGAATCCTGTCACTTCCACATGCTCTTCACACAACCTCTTCCGGCACCTAACATAAGGATGCTGGGACCTACGTCTACGGGCAGTCAGAATGCGGGAGGGTCCTGCCCTGAACTCAGCTCGCACAAGGAAGCACGCCTACAAGCCAGCTTTCAACTAGCTGCGTTCCTCGGGCACTGAGAACGTAACAGTGTTCTAAGCCAGGAGGTACCCAGAATACCACTCCACTGCAGCTGGAGACACCCTCCAGGTCTGCTTATTCCACTTGCGTCTCACAAGCCTCTGACAAACGGCTGTGGTGCAGATGTTGGAAACTCTTTCTGCAGGCAGTGTGCAACTGTGAGGGACTGAGGGTGAGCTCAACTCTCCGAAGTAAGTTGCTTTCGGACAAGGCGTTCAGCTAGCTTCTCTCGTATGGCACTTAGGATGTCGCACCTGGCTCACACAGGAAATACTAGGAAATCGCTGGGTTGAGCTTGGATGCACTAGTCTTGTGGGCCGGGACTTTCCACTTACCTCTCACAACACTTCAGGCACGCATCGGGGCTAGGCCTGTTAGGAGCGCGGTGTACGTGCAGGCAGGATGTGGGAGGGACAGTCCATAAGCCCAACTCTCGGAAGTGTGTATGCTTTGCAGGCAGATGTCTGCTAGACACTTTGATGGGAGCTAGGACCGAGCTACACTCTCATTGAACAAGGACGTTTGCAATGTCTGCATTGAGATCAGATACACCTGAGGAGAATCCTGTCACTTCCACATGCTCTTCACACAACCTCTTCCGGCACCTAACATAAGGATGCTGGGACCTACGTCTACGGGCAGTCAGAATGCGGGAGGGTCCTGCCCTGAACTCAGCTCGCACAAGGAAGCACGCCTACAAGCCAGCTTTCAACTAGCTGCGTTCCTCGGGCACTGAGAACGTAACAGTGTTCTAAGCCAGGAGGTACCCAGAATACCACTCCACTGCAGCTGGAGACACCCTCCAGGTCTGCTTATTCCACTTGCGTCTCACAAGCCTCTGACAAACGGCTGTGGTGCAGATGTTGGAAACTCTTTCTGCAGGCAGTGTGCAACTGTGAGGGACTGAGGGTGAGCTCAACTCTCCGAAGTAAGTTGCTTTCGGACAAGGCGTTCAGCTAGCTTCTCTCGTATGGCACTTAGGATGTAGCACCTGGCTCACACAGGAAATACTAGGAAATCGCTGGGTTGAGCTTGGATGCACTAGTCTTGTGGGCCGGGACTTTCCACTTACCTCTCACAACACTTCAGGCACGCATCGGGGCTAGGCCTGTTAGGAGCGCGGTGTACGTGCAGGCAGGATGTGGGAGGGACAGTCCATAAGCCCAACTCTCGGAAGTGTGTATGCTTTGCAGGCAGATGTCTGCTAGACACTTTGATGGGAGCTAGGAATGAGCTACACTCTCATTGAACAAGGACGTTTGCAATGTCCTTTTTTTAAAAATAAAAGAAAAATCAAGCAAGTTTATTTAAAGTTATTTCACTGATTAGTACCTTCTCACAAAAACTCCCCCAGAAGACACCTTTTTCTTTATTTGCCTCTTCTCTTTGCTTGACTCACAAGAAGAGTCATCTTCCACAGCAAAGTTGGGAACCTGAATCTTTTCCAGTGTCTCCCTGAGTTGATCCACCTCTGCACGATATTCATCCAGCTGACCTTCTAATTTTTCTCTCCGGAGCCGTTCGTACTCCAGCTGGCCCTGCAGCTCCTTGATAGTCTTTTCAGACTCGAGCTGTTCTTTCTTCTGCTTTAGATCTTCTTCTGTTATCCCTCCCAAGTGTTTATAGTTGCTCTCAGCAATATCCAGCAGGTGTCTCAATTCAACAATTTTCTTATAAGCTCTCATTCTAGCATCTGTCTTATCCGACTCACTTAGACATAAATCATCTTTGGCATCAGTGCTTCCCTCAACACCATGTCTTAAAAAAAACTTTATATCATTTTCATCAATTTCATTATCATCAATGTCATACTTCTGTAGCCCCTCTAATAGCTTCACGGCCGCTAAATGGTGGAGGGAACATTGATCTAAAGAGTTCTAATAAAGAATTGAATTTCTCTAGCGTCTGTTAATTGGCAGGTAAAAGGGGAGGGAGAGGCCTTTCCTCCAGCAACCAATATCTGCCCTCCTCTCCACCCAGAGGCAGGTGAAACCTCTTGGATTTCTGGCCACCTTAGGCAGCACTCTTCCCCTCCACCAGCTAGTGCTTCCCCTGTGCTCTTTAACCACGAGAATCTGGTTTTGCTGGTTAAGAGGGTTCTCCAGCCCCTCGAGTCCATCCCACTGGAAAACTTGTTGTTGTTTTGAAAACTTCTTAAAGCCTGTGGTGTTTCTACTCTAGGTGATACAGGGTAAGAAAACTTGGTTCCAATCCAATCGAATCCAATCCACACGGCTGGCTAGATCGTAGTACTGGAAGCAGTGAGCGACTTCCCAGCTGGTACACCTGACCCAGGCAGGGAAAAATTGGAGGAAAGAGCCAGGACTGCCCTTCTATTGTCCTCAAGTCTTGCAGAGGTCATCCGACCTTCGGTGAGGTTTGCCACAAGTGAGACACTAGCAGTGCTGGTGATTCTTCCCTTAGTAACTGCAGCAGCAGCAGGCAATCCTGGTGCAGGATGATGGCCAGCCCTCTTCGCCATTTTTTTTCAACTGAAAGTATTTGACAGATAACACTAAAATTAATCACGAAAAAAAAAAAACACATTCTATTCTATTCACAAAGAAAAAGCTCCAGTCCATCTTTTAATTTTTTTGAAAAATTCCTGACATTACAGAACTAAACTGAAATGTATTAATATTCCACTCTTACATTTCCATGACAAACAGAAAAATTCATGAGCCAAAAAAAGGGGGGGGGAGAAGCTTATAAAACTAAATATGGATCTCAGCATTAACAGCTGAACAGAGAAAGGAATTAAAACGCTTTAATTAAAAAATCACGAGTGGATGATAAAGTGTGTAGAAACTGAAAATTTACAAACTATTTAAAACCTGGAATCGCTGACTGTTCAGAAACTACACAGATGGATCATGGGTGGTGGTGAACAGCAGAAAGGGATTATGGATGAATCTGCATTGTTCTAGCTGCTCCCCATGCCACCCGTCTCCGAGGAAAGCCTGACATTGATTAGATATTGAGCCAGGCTAATGCTGGCAGCAGATCCAGTGATGGTAACCTGCCTATCAGTAGATCCTTCCACTGGGTTCGCAATTTTGATCTGCGCCCCAGACATCTGACGGATCTCATTGATTTTGGTGCCTTGACGCCTGATTATGCAGCCAATCAAATCGTTTGGAATGGTGAGTTCATGAGAAGTAGTCTGAGCAGATGCATCCAAACCCCAATAGCCTTTCACCTCTGGAGAGCTGGATTCAATGCCACTGAATCCGGTGTTGCCATGCGTCATGGGAAAATGAGACTGTTGCATTGCCAACTGGTGCAGCTTGGTCAAATCTGGCTGTGGAATGGCATACTGTCCTTGAATGGTATAGGCCTCTAGAGGTGGTCCCTCCAGGTCAGGGTTGAGGCACATGGACGGGGTGGTGTGGGGAAAGCTCGCACTGTCGCTGCCTGTGCTGTACCTGTCCTGACCACCTGCAAAGATGACTGGAGAACTGGACGGCTTGGGCCGGTACGGGATGGTCACGCCCTTCGGGGGGGACTCCAACATGACCACGCAGATCTGTTTCACACACTCAATGATGGATTGCGGAATGCCAGCAATAGTGATGGCCCGCTCAGTTGAGTTGGGGAGCATATCCCCTGCCACCTGAACCTGAGCCCCTGTACTCTCTCGTATTTCCTTGATCTTGCAACCACCTTTCCCAATGAGAGAGCCACACTGACTAGCAGGGACCACCAGCCTCAGGGTAACTGGGGGTCTACTGGCAGCTGTGCTATTGGTCATAGAGCTGCTGATGTCCTCTTCCAGTTTGTCAATGATCATAGCGAAGGCTTTGAAGATGGCGTTAGTGGGTCCAGCCAAAGTGATAATTCTCTCAGGACAATTCCCTTCTGAGATGTTGATACGTGCACCACTCTCCTCACGCATCTTCTTAACTGATTCTCCTTTCTTTCCGATGATACTGCCAACTTCCTTTCCATGCATAAGTAGCCGGATGGTGAGAGTGACATTTAATCCACCTTCAATCACACCGGTGTCCATGTCGAGCAGTGTTCCAGGGAGCTGGACTTTGAGTGGTCAAGTCTTTGGTCACTGGTGGGGGTGAAAGCCAAAAACTGCAGGCGCGAGGCAACTGAGGGGAAAAGGGGAGCGGGCGGGAAGGGGAAGGGCGGAAGGCCGGGGCGGAACAATAGGGGCGAGCGGAAGGTGAGGGGGGGCACCGCTGGGCGGCGGAGGAGGAAGGGGGGGTGGAGGAGGAGGAGGAGGAAGGGGGAAAGAGACCCCGGGGTGGGTGGAGGGCGCCAGGACCCAAACCCACAACCTCGCCCTGTCCTCCCTCTGTGGCCCTACCCATGCT
>NW_024570383.1:0-7662 GCF_018345385.1 Vulpes lagopus | reverse complement strand
GGAACCACCCCCGTGGTCTAAGACGTGGCCCACGCCTCGGCCTTGGCCCAGCCCGAGGGCTAGATCTCACGACCCCGAGATCAGACCTTAGGTGAGGTCAGGAGTCGATGCTTAACTGACAGAGCCACAGGGATCCGAGAGCCACACTGCTTTATCATCCTGTGTCTCTGTGGACATCGTTCGAAATAGGAAAGTCTGTGCCCCACTCTGTCCTGCTTTTCCCAAACTGAATTGCAGTCCGGGGACATTTGTTTGGGGGCCTGACGGATGTTTTAGGGTTTTTTTTTTTCCTAATTCTAGGAACTACCACCATGATTTTGATAGGAATGACATTTGAAACCGAGGCGGTGCTTCAGAACTGTGTACATTTTCACAAGAGGAGGCTTCCCACCTACCCATGAACCCTGACGGCCCCCAGAGACCTGGGTATGACTCAGTTGCACAAGTCTTTGCCTCCTTTTCGTTCAGATCTCATTATTTTGTCTCTGTGATGCTCCTGAGAAGGGAGTCACGGTCCTTCATTTCGTTTCCTGAGTGCATCATTGTCAAGGACGCAGCAAGGCTACTGAGCTCTGTAGTTTCAGGTTTTGGACTCCCATGAATTTACTGAATTCAATCATTAGTTCTAACAGGTTTTGGTGGGGGCTCTCGGGTTTCCCTGTTTCTGGCACCCGCGTATTCAACAAATAGGGACAGTGTACGTCCCCCCTTTCCAGATTGAACCTTTGCTGCTTACCTGTCTGTTGACTAATTAGGACTCCAGCACTGAAGGGGACCTCCTTGGCTTCTTTTCTGCTCTTAGGGGAGACGATTTCAGGTTTTCCCAACCCTTGAAGAGGATGTCAGCTGTGCCTTCCTAGCGGAACGTTATTCTGTTGATAGACATTTTCCTTCCTCAAACACCACTAGGCTTTTGAAGTTGTAACGTTTGTCAAATGCTTTGTCTGCACCCTTGAAGGATCGTAATGCTTTTTGTCCTTTCTCTTTCTCCTCGTTTTTTCTTTTTTTAAGATTTTATTTATACAATCCTTGAGAGACATACAGAGAGAGCGGCAGAGAGAGAAAGGCAGAGACATGGTCAGAGGGAGAAGGCGGCTCCGTGTAGGGAACTCGACGGGGACTCGATCCCGGGACTCCAGGATCACGCCCTGGGCTGAATGCATGCGTTAAAAAAAAACCGCTGAACCACCCGGGGCTGCCCATGTCCTTTCTCTGGTTAATGTGATAGATCCCTGCTTGACTGATGGACAGAGGGGCCGTGGGTAGGAACATGGGCAATTAGATGAATGATAGTAACAGCTATAACCGTCCCTGATAATAATAAAATAAGTTCACAGGAAATTATAGAAAGTACAGCCAAGGGATGGATCAGTACTGTAGTGAAACAATTTGTACGGGACAGACGGTGACCCGCGCTTCTCGTGGGGGCAGCTGAATATGGGCACAGATTGTCAAGTCCAATAGTTGTAGCCCTGAAACTACTGTCACGGTTTTGTGTGACTGATACTTCATAAATAATCAAGAAAAGGGGTTTCTGGGTAGGACTCCGCCCCGGTGGTCCGTGAAAGCTTGACCATGGACCTTTACACACACGCAGGCACCTCTTCAGAGGGGATAAACATGCTTCACGTGTCCTTCAAGTAATTTTTATTAGAAGATTTACTTGAGAAAGGGTGCAGTAGGGAGGGGCAGAGGGAGAAGGGGAACCTGGAGGCGGACTCCTCACCCAACGGAGCCTGAGCCGCAACGCGAGGCTCCACGCACAACCTCAAGATCCTGACCTGAGCCAAACTAAGAGTAGACGTGGAACCGACTGAACAACCAAGAGCCCGCTCGAAGGTAAGGTGTGCCACCCCATGCTGTGAACTCTGGGAGTCGGGGGGACATCTGTGACCCCCAGTCTACCTAGAAAGGTGGGAGGCCTGCAGGGCCAAGGATGGGAACTGGCGGATGAGGAGGTGCCATGCATCCCCCGCCCGCCTGGCGTGGGGAACAGGACCCTCACCCCGGGACCCTCCGCCTTCAGGGTGAAGGGCTAAGTGCAGATTGGAACCCCGCCTGCACACAGTCATGATGCGGACCCCAGTGTGGGCGGAACTGTGCCACCCCGGGTTCCACACCGCTGCATGGCGCCACTGTGGCATCTGAGGCTTCGAAGCACTCTTGCTCTGATCTGGCTCACAGCGACCGACTCTCCCCCGCTCTTCGCCCAGTAGCTCAGTAACTCTCCCACTCTCCTCAGTCCCCCCACTCTCCTCTCCCCAGTACACCCCCACTCTCCCCAGTAACCCCCAACTCTCCCACTCTCTCCAGTCCCCAGTACACGTGTGCATAAAAGGAGGCGCTCACACAAGCGCGGTCACAGGTGAGTGGGCCGCTGATGCCTGCTCCCCGGGGCCACTCTCTGGGCCTGTGGGGTCTGAGTGGGGGCGCTGGCCTCCCGGGCTGGGGTCCAAAACAAACCCCGCACCCCAATGGAGATGACCTGACAGCTCCTGCAGCCCTTCCACCGTCCCCATGGGGTGAGGGCGGCTCCCTAAGGCCTCCCTGTCCAGGGAAGGAGGCTGCAGTCCAGAGACCGGCAGCTCCCCTGAACTCCCCGCTCCCTCCTGTAAGGCCTGTGCTATGCAGGGAGACCCAAAACATGACCTTCCCACTTGCCTAGATGCATGGACCCGGACAGGGATAAACACCCACCCCCGCCCCACCATGTAGGTGAGGGGAGGACAGTCAGGCCTGCTGGGTCCCCCTGGCCAGTGCGCAGGCTTGCTCTTCACACACTGGAATGTGGGCGGAGTCCATGGTGCGCTCCCCCGCAGGCCCCCCCCTCAGATATTCACGCAATCCTTGCCCCCAGGGTGGGGAGTGTGGTCGCACTCTTGCTGGCATCAGGTTTTAATTTTTGAAAGAAGTCCACTCATAGCTTTCTCCCCTCGTGTACCGTTGTGGTTTGTGGAATCTCAAGAAACCTTCGACTCCCCTCACCCCGGCTGGGAGAACATCACCCCGAGCATCAGAGCATCAGCTCGGCGTTTCGCCAGAGCCTCCTGGGGTCCCTCCGCCCGTGCTCCTGATACTCGGGGTGGGAGCGCTCTGTATCCCAGGGTGAATGGCGTGTCCAGGGACAGTGGCTGGGAAGGTGGACTGTAGGTGGGCGTAGCACAAGACAGGCAGGGAGGGGCCCATGTGTTGATGTTTCCAGCCCAGCCCCTTGGGCCCCTCAGGGCTTATGGGGTTGTCCTGACTCCGGTCAGAAACGGACAGGGACCGGCCCACGGAGGACACCGCCGGATGCAATGTTCCTCGGAAGGTATTCATGCGCCGTCATTCCTTGGATGTGGTTTGGATTGGCAGCACCGTGCAGGAGGACTCAGAGAACTCTACGGCCTTGCAACGGGCCAAATCGTGGCCCAGTACCTACAGGTGAGGCCCAGAAGGGGACCATAGACAATACACACTCAACATAGTGGAGACATGCCGATCAGAGCCAAGATTAGCAGGTAGCCGCAGACAAGGACATAGTCCACCAGGAACAAGTGAACCCTGGGATGGTACCTGGTGGTCATAAGCAACTAAGGGCCCATTGCTGGAATCCTAGTCATTGGTAGCTGAGGAGCCCAGTCACCAGGTACGTGAGGCCCCAGGTGGGACCACAGTCACCAGGTCCCAGAAAAG
Organism: Vulpes lagopus; assembly: GCF_018345385.1. Classification (NCBI taxonomy): domain Eukaryota; kingdom Metazoa; phylum Chordata; class Mammalia; order Carnivora; family Canidae; genus Vulpes; species Vulpes lagopus. The sequence goes on along the minus strand of NW_024570383.1, from coordinate 3,987 downwards.
TCCACAGCTACCATGTCCAGGTGAGGCCTGGGTGGGGACCAAGTTCCAACCAGGTCCAGGTGAGGTGAAGGTGGAGAACCACAGGACACCAGGTCCAGGTGAAGCCAAGGTGGGGAATGACAGACGCCAGGTCCACAAGAGGCCGGGATGGGGACCAGAGTCACCATGCTCCGTGAGGCCCCAGTTGGGGACTAGACTCACCAGTTCTGGCTGAGGCCCAGGGGGACCAGCAGTCAACCATGTTCCAAGTGAGGCCCAGGTGGGTAACCGCCTGAAAGAATGCCAAAATCTTCTCACTGGTAGCATTCCAGCTGTTCTTCTCTTTAAATCTCAGGCCGAATCCATAGGCTTTCAGGATGATTTGAAAGTTAGCTAGGTCATTTGGTGGGGACAGGTGACTTGGGTGACCATACTGCCTTCGGCTGTCGTTGCCCCTCTGGACAAGGACATATTTTTAGCAGTGTACAGAAAAGTTGTTTATTAAAAGATGGTATTAATTTGTGCAAACCAATTCTGTAGGCTTTCAAGCAACTGTGAATCACCCATATCCACACTGGCTCGAATATTTGTTAACGCTGAGTTTCTAGGATAATTTTTCATTATGTTGAGCGGTTTCTTTCTAAACTAATTACCAAAGGAAGTAGGGCATAGGACAAGATAAATAGCCAAACAACATGAGAAACAAAGACACAGACAAAAAAACGCTAAGCATTTTTTCTCGGATGAGAGAAATCCTGATAGTGTAAGCTTTTTTCAATCACACCCTGCCCTGAGATAAACCAATTCCCTGACTCAGATGTTTCAGGGGAAAAAAATAGCACTGGGTTTCTGATACAGTAATCGTACTGCTCTTGGCACTTGGTTCCCATAAGCTGTGGATGTGGCCCAGACAAGCTCGTGGGTTTCCTCCAGGGCTGCACCTGGAGGGCTCAGAACATGCACCTTAGGGGCAGACTGGGATCCATACCCTACAGCTTATAATTGATAAGTACAACCAACTACACATAAAACTTTGCTAGCAAGAAGTCAAATTGTGTGTTTTAAAGAAGAATTGAAAATGGGCAGCCTGGGTGGCTCAGCCGATTATAGCACTGCCTTCTTTTCTTTCCCAGGCTGATCCTGGAACCCAGGATGGTAGTTCGCCCCTTCGGGCTCCCAGCATGGAAGCCTGCCTCTCCCCTCCTGCCTGTGTTCTCTGAGATTTCTCTGCCTTTCTCCTCTCTCTCTTCATCCGCTCTCCTCTCTCTCTCTCCCTCTTCATGAATAAATAAATCAAATATCATTTTTTTTTAAACAAGTATATTGCAGGGCAGCCGCGGTGGCCCAGCGATTTAACGCTGCCTTCAGCCCATGTGGGATGCTGGAGATGCAGGAATGGTAGTCCCCGACATCAGCTCCCTGCCATGGAGCCTGCTCGCTCCTCTGTCTCTGTCCTCTGCCCTCTCTTCCCTCCCTCTGTCCTCGCTCTCTCACAATAAATAAATAAATAAATAAATAAATAAATAAATAAATAATATGAAAATGATATTTGCAGCTATATTGGTATTGCTATCTTAATAAAGAGTGTTTGTTTTTACATTTTATGGTGACTGGACCTAGCAAGTCTTTACATCAAGACAGCCATCACTTCTAGCCTCGTAGACAGTGTTGCGGGACAGGCGGTATTATTTCTTTTTATAGATGAAATTGAGACCTCGAGCACATCGGTTCCTTCCCTTTCTTTTCTGTTCAGATATGCCGAGCTATAAGTGAGAAATTGCAAGAAACCCACTTCGGGATCAACACTCTACTTTCCCTTTCCTCACATGATTTTAATATTTTTCTCAATTCATGAACTCCTTATCTATCTTACACCTCCTTTTCAAATAACTTTAGGATACGGTTTCCAGGACTTGTTCAGAGAACCAGTTTCCCAAGTATGAATCCGTGACCTGAAAAGACCAGCATACAGAGATTCCCTATCATATATCAACACACCATCCGTTTCCAAAAGAAGTCTATTTGGCCTTCATATAAGGGCCAGGTACAGAGACAGGCTCCGTCCCGCCCCACTGGGTTTCGGATTCTATGTTCCCAGAGGACTACCTGTACTCTTAATGCTGATTTCTAGGCAAAACAAGCAAGTCCCCAGTTTTCTCCTTCATATTTCCCCCAGCGGGACCGGGTTCTCTCCACAGAGTTGAACTGTATACCGAGTCATTGAATCCGAGTAGGGTCATCACAGAGCAGCATTGCCATCCAAAAACATAAAGGAGAAAAAGGAGGTTTCGAATAATTGGGTCTCACAAATCGTGCGGAAGTACATTGCAACTGTGACAATGTTTCTGAGGTGCACCTTTTTGTCAGAGCCACATCTCACACTCCCCGTCCTTGACTGAGGACAGGAGAGACTAGGTAGGGAGAAATAGGTAGGGGGCTACAGATTCAGGCTCACAAAGATCCTAGGAGGCTGAGATGTAAGGAAACCAGAAATAAAAAACAAACAGACCCCCCCTGTCCCAGGATGGTAGAGAGGGTCTTTTCTTTTTAAGGAACAGTTTCTCTGTGCCAAACAAGAATAACCAGACTCTAAAAAGAAGTAAACCGTTTTAAAGAATGTTTATCAACTAGTCCTTACTCAAACCAAGACATCCAAGAATTGAGAATGCCACAAGGCCCCTGATCAGTTCTAAATGACAAACGGTCAGTGGAGGCCCATGTGCAACCCAGCCTGGGCCCCTCCACTCCTGAAGCATACTCGGTATCCTTGCTTATTAAAAAACTCCTGTCACTTTACTACTCTTCTTTGTCCACCAGATTCATTCTCTTCGACTCTGTGAGACAAGAACCTGACTTTCTCACTTCATTCCGCCTGCTGCTCTTCTCATAACCCAGCTCCCTGGGAAATTACAATCATTGGCATTTAATCTCATCTCAACTCTCCTCCTGCCTCATATCCCTTTGGATTCTTCACCACCAAAGGCCAATGACCCAACAGATGCAGGAGGGAAGAAGACCCATGTGATAGGGGGGAAACCAGGCCAAAGAATAGAGATTAAAATTACATCTGCTTTTTAAAAAAAAAAAGCTTTTGTTTATTTACACATGAAGCACACACAGAGAGAGAGAGAGAGAGAAAGAAAAGAAAGAAAGAAAGAAAGAAAGAAAGAAAGGAAAGAGGGCAGAGAACAGAGACAAAGGGAGAAGCATGGTGCCTCCCTGCGGGTATCCCGGAATGTGAGGACCCCATCCTAGGACCCCCCAGGATTATGCCCTGAGCCAAAGGCAGATGCTCAAACCATCTGGGACCACCCAGGCATCCCACCATTACATTTCCTAACAAACTTGCAGTCCATAAACAAATAACTTAAACCCACAGAGTGGGACATTCTTCAAAGAAACACAGCTGGCCTGAAATGTAATGCTTTGCTAGAGCCAAAAGCCAACATTTGTTTGCTGATAGCCAGACCTTCCAGGATCCTGTAAATCTTCAACACTGTGAAAATCCTTTTTGGAAACTTCTTTTATCTCTAGAGTCCCCACCCCCACACAGCAACTTTAAAGCGTTTATAACCAAGGCTCTCATGATCCTGATGAGCTCTTCAGGCCCAGAGGTCCCTGCCCCATACTTTAATAAAAACACCTTTTTGCCATTGGAAAATGTCTCAAAGGATTCCTCTGACCACTGGCGCCTGCCCACAGTACATCACAGGTATAACATCTCAGAGTTAATTCATCAGCACATCAGAAAGGACAAAGATTTTTGCCTATCTTCTTGCATGACACATTCCGGAGGGGGACATTCCCGTCTGTTCGATTCTGGGTTTTTCTCTCTCTCTCTGGGATATAAAGCTAGCTAGCTAGGTAGATGATAGAGTGATAGATCTAACTGATAGATCGATCCCATGAACATGAATAGATGTTTATATAAACAAACAATAAACAAAATCTATGTTTCCACCTTAATATATTTATTATTCAATGTATTAACTGGATAATATAATAATT
>NW_024570382.1:0-7845 GCF_018345385.1 Vulpes lagopus | reverse complement strand
CGCCTACAAGCCAGCTTGCAACTGGCTGCGTTCCTCGGGCACTGAGAACGTAACAGTCTTCTAAGCCAGGAGGTGCTTAGAATACCACTCCACTGCAGCTGGAGACACCCCTCCAGGTCTTCCTTATACCACTTGTGTCTCACAAGCCTCTGACAAACGGCTGTGGTGCAGATGTTGGAAACTCTTTTGCAGGCAGTTTGCAACTGTGAGGGACTGAGGGTGAGCTCAACTCTCCGAAGTAAGTTGCTTTCGGACAAGGCGTTTCAGCTAGCTTCTCTCGTATGTCACTTAGGATGTCGGCGCCTGCCTCACACAGGGAAATAGAAGGAAATCAGGTGGTTGAGCTTGGATGCACTAGTCTTGTGGGCCGGGACTTTCCACTTACCTCTCACAACACTTCAGGCACGCATCGGGCTAGGCCTGTTAGGAGCGGGTGTACCGTGCAGGCAGGATGTGGGAGGGACGGTCCATAAACCCAACTCTCGGAAGTGTGTATGCGTTGCAGGCAGATGTCTGCTAGACACTTTGATGGGAGCTAGGACCGAGCTACACTCTCATTGAACAAGGACGTTTGCAATGTCTGCATTGAGATCAGATACACCTGAGGAGAATCCTGTCACTTCCACATACTCTTCACACAACCTCTTTCCGGCATCTAACATAAGGATGTTGGGACCTACGTCTACGGGCAGTCAGAATGCGGGAGGTTCCTGCCCTGAACTCAGCTCACACAAGGAAGCACGCCTACAAACGAGCTTTCAACTAGCTGCGTTCCTCGGGCACTGAGAACTTAACAGTGTTCTAAGCCAGGAGGTACCCAGAATACCACGCCACTGCAGCTGGAGACACCCTCCAGGTCTGCTTATACCACTTGCGTATCACAAGCCTCTGACAAACGGCTGTGGTGCACATGTTGGAAACTCGTTCTGCAGGCAGTGTGCAACTGTGAGGGACTGAGGGTGAGCTTAACTCTCCGAAGTAAGTTGCTTTCGGACAAGGCGTTCAGCTAGCTTCTCTTGTAGGGCACTTAGAATGTCGAACCTGGCTCACACAGAAAATATTGGAAATCGCTGGGTTGAGCTTGGATGCACTAGTCTTGTGGGCCGGGACTTTCCACTTACCTCTCACAACACTTCAGGCACGCATCGGGGCTAGGCCTGTTAGGAGCGCGGTGTACGTGCAGGCAGGATGTGGGAGGGACAGTCCATAAGCCCAACTCTCGGAAGTGTGTATGCTTTGCAGGCAGATGTCTGCTAGACACTTTGATGGGAGCTAGGACCGAGCTACACTCTCATTGAACAAGGACGTTTGCAATGTCTGCATTGAGATCAGATACACCTGAGGAGAATCCTGTCACTTCCACATGCTCTTCACACAACCTCTTCCGGCACCTAACATAAGGATGCTGGGACCTACGTCTACGGGCAGTCAGAATGCGGGAGGGTCCTGCCCTGAACTCAGCTCACACAAGGAAGCACGCCTACAAGCCAGCTTTCAACTAGCTGCGTTCCTCGGGCACTGAGAACGTAACAGTGTTCTAAGCCAGGACGTACCCAGAATACCACGCCACTGCAGCTGGAGACACCCTCCAGGTCTGCTTATTCCACTTGTGTCTCACAAGCCTCTGACAAACGGCTGTGGTGCAGATGTTGGAAACTCTTTCTGCAGGCAGTGTGCAACTGTGAGGGACTGAGGGTGAGCTCAACTCCCCGCAGTAAGTTGCTTTTGGACAAGGCGTTCAGCTAGCTTCTCTCGTATGGCACTTAGGTTGCAGCACATGGCTCACACAGGAAATACTAGGAAATCGCTGGGTTGAGCTTGGATGCACTAGTCTTGTGGGCCGGGACTTTCCACTTACCTCTCACAACACTTCACGCACGCATCGGGGCTAGGTCTGTTACGAGCGCGGTGTAACTGCAGGCAGGATGTGGGAGGGACAGTCCATAAGCCCAACTCTCGGAAGTGTGTATGCTTTGCAGGCAGATGTCTGCTAGACACTTTGATGGGAGCTAGGACCGAGCTACACTCTCATTGAACAAGGCTGTTTGCAATGTCTGCATTGAGATCAGATACACCTGAGGAGAATCCTGTCACTTCCACATGCTCTTCACACAACCTCTTCCGGCACCTAATATAAGGATGCTGGGACCTACGTCAACGGGCAGTCAGAATGCGGGAGGTTCCTGCCATAAACTCAGCTCGCACAAGGAAGCACGCCTACAAGCCAGCTTTCAACTAGCTGCGTTCCTCGGGCACTGAGAACGTAACAGTGTTCTAAGCCAGGAGGTACCCAGAATACCACTCTACTGCAGCTGGAGACACCCTCCAGGTCTGCTTATTCCACTTGCGTCTCACAAGGCTCTGACAAACGGCTGTGGTGCAGATGTTGGAAACTCTTTCTGCTGGCAGTGTGCAACTGTGAGGGACTCAGGGTGAGCTCAACTCTCCGAAGTAAGTTGCTTTCTGACTAGGCGTTCAGCTAGCTTCTCTCGTATGGCACTTAGGATGTCGCACTTGGCTCACACAGGAAATACTAGGAAATCGCTGGGTTGAGCTTGGATGCACTAGTCTTGTGGGCCGGGACTTTCCACTTACCTCTCACAACACTTCAGGCACGCATCGGCGCTAGGCCTGTTAGGAGCGCGGTGTACGTGCAGGCAGGATGTGGGAGGGACAGTCCATAAGCCCAAATCTCGGAAGTGTGTATGCTTTGCAGGCAGATGTCTGCTAGACACTTTGATGGGAGCTAGGACCGAGCTACACTCTCATTGAACAAGGACGTTTGCAATGTCTGCATTGAGATCAGATACACCTGAGGAGAATCCTGTCGCTTCCACATGCTCTTCACACAACCTCTTCTGACACCTAACATAAGGATGCTGGGACCTACGTCTATGGGCAGTCAGAATGTGGGAGGCTCCTGCCCTGAACTCATCTCACACAAGGAAGCACGCCTACAAGCCAGCTTGCAACTGGCTGCGTTCCTCGGGCACTGAGAACGTAACAGTCTTCTAAGCCAGGAGGTGCTTAGAATACCACTCCACTGCAGCTGGAGACACCCTCCAGGTCTTCTTATACCACTTGTGTCTCACAAGCCTCTGACAAACGGCTGTGGTGCAGATGTTGGAAACTCTTTCTGCAGGCAGTTTGCAACTGTGAGGGACTGAGGGTGAGCTCAACTCTCCGAAGTAAGTTGCTTTCGGACAAGGCGTTTAGCTAGATTCTCTCGTATGTCACTTAGGATGTCGCGCCTGCCTCACAAGGAAATAGTAGGAAATCACTGGGTTGAGCTTGGATGCACTAGTCTTGTGGGCCGGGACTTTCCACTTACCTCTCACAACACTTCAGGCACGCATCAGGGCTAGGCCTGTTAGGAGCGCGGTGTACGTGCAGGCAGGATGTGGGAGGGACGGTCCTTAAACCCAACTCTCGGAAGTGTGTATGCGTTGCAGGCAGATGTCTGCTAGACACTTTGATGGGAGCTAGGACCGAGCTACACTCTCATTGAACAAGGACGTTTGCAATGTCTGCATTGAGATCAGATACACCTGAGGAGAATCCTGTCACTTCCACATACTCTTCACACAACCTCTTTCGGCATCTAACATAAGGATGTTGGGACCTACGTCTACGGGCAGTCAGAATGCGGGAGGTTCCTGCCCTGAACTCAGCTCACACAAGGATGCACGCCTACAAACCAGCTTTCAACTAGCTGCGTTCCTCGGGCACTGAGAACTTAACAGTGTTCTATGCCAGGACGTCCCCAGAATACCACGCCACTGTAGCTGGAGACACCCTCCAGGTCTGCTTGTTCCACTTGTGTCTCACAAGCCTCTGACAAACGCCTGTGGTGCAGATGTTGGAAACTCTTTCTTTTTTTTTTTTATTTTATTTATGATAGTCCCAGAGAGAGAGAGAGAGGCAGAGACACAGGCAGAGGGAGAAGCAGGCTCCATGCACCGGGAGCCCGACGTGGGATTCGATCCCGGGTCTCCAGGATCGCGCCCTGGGCCAAAGACAGGCGCCAAACCGCTGCGCCACCCAGGGATCCCTGGAAACTCTTTCTGCAAGCAGTGTGCAATTGTGAGGGACTGAGGGTGAGCTCAACTCCCCGCAGTAAGTTGCTTTTCGACAAGGCGTTCAGCTAGCTTCTCTCGTATGGCACTTAGGTTGCAGCTCATGGCTCACACAGGAAATACTAGGAAATCGCTGGGTTGAGCTTGGATGCACTAGTCTTGTGGGCCGGGACTTTCCACTTACCTCTCACAACACTTCACGCACGCATCGGGGCTAGGTCTGTTACGAGCGCGGTGTACGTGCAGGCAGGATGTGGGAGGGACAGTCCATAAGCCCAACTCTCGGAAGTGTGTATGATTTGCAGGCAGATGTCTGCTAGACACTTTGATGGGAGCTAGGACCGAGCTACACTCTCATTGAACAAGGCTGTTTGCAATGTCTGCATTGAGATCAGATACACCTGAGGAGAATCCTGTCACTTCCACATGCTCTTCACACAACCTCTTCCGGCACCTAATATAAGGATGCTGGGACCTACGTCTACGGGCAGTCAGAATGCGGGAGGTTCCTGCCATGAACTCAGCTCGCACAAGGAAGCACGCCTACAAGCCAGCTTTCAACTAGCTGCGTTCCTCGGGCACTGAGAACGTAACAGTGTTCTAAGCCAGGAGGTACCCAGAATACCACTCCACTGCAGCTGGAGACACCCTCCAGGTCTGCTTATTCCACTTGCGTCTCACAAGCCTCTGACAAACGGCTGTGGTGCAGATGTTGGAAACTCTTTCTGCAGGCAGTGTGCAACTGTGAGGGACTGAGGGTGAGCTCAACTCTCCGAAGTAAGTTGCTTTCGGACAAGGCGTTCAGCTAGCTTCTCTCGTATGGCACTTAGGATGTCGCACCTGGCTCACACAGGAAATACTAGGAAATCGCTGGGTTGAGCTTGGATGCACTAGTCTTGTGGGCCGGGACTTTCCACTTACCTCTCACAACACTTCAGGCACGCATCGGGGCTAGGCCTGTTAGGAGCGCGGTGTACGTGCAGGCAGGATGTGGGAGGGACAGTCCATAAGCCCAACTCTCGGAAGTGTGTATGCTTTGCAGGCAGATGTCTGCTAGACACTTTGATGGGAGCTAGGACCGAGCTACACTCTCATTGAACAAGGACGTTTGCAATGTCTGCATTGAGATCAGATACACCTGAGGAGAATCCTGTCACTTCCACATGCTCTTCACACAACCTCTTCCGGCACCTAACATAAGGATGCTGGGACCTACGTCTACGGGCAGTCAGAATGCGGGAGGGTCCTGCCTGAACTCAGCTCGCACAAGGAAGCACGCCTACAAGCCAGCTTTCAACTAGCTGCGTTCCTCGGGCACTGAGAACGTAACAGTGTTCTAAGCCAGGAGGTACCCAGAATACCACTCCACTGCAGCTGGAGACACCCTCCAGGTCTGCTTATTCCACTTGCGTCTCACAAGCCTCTGACAAACGGCTGTGGTGCAGATGTTGGAAACTCTTTCTGCAGGCAGTGTGCAACTGTGAGGGACTGAGGGTGAGCTCAACTCTCCGAAGTAAGTTGCTTTCGGACAAGGCGTTCAGCTAGCTTCTCTCGTATGGCACTTAGGATGTCGCACCTGGCTCACACAGGAAATACTAGGAAATCGCTGGGTTGAGCTTGGATGCACTAGTCTTGTGGGCCGGGACTTTCCACTTACCTCTCACAACACTTCAGGCACGCATCGGGGCTAGGCCTGTTAGGAGCGCGGTGTACGTGCAGGCAGGATGTGGGAGGGACAGTCCATAAGCCCAACTCTCGGAAGTGTGTATGCTTTGCAGGCAGATGTCTGCTAGACACTTTGATGGGAGCTAGGACCGAGCTACACTCTCATTGAACAAGGACGTTTGCAATGTCTGCATTGAGATCAGATACACCTGAGGAGAATCCTGTCACTTCCACATGCTCTTCACACAACCTCTTCCGGCACCTAACATAAGGATGCTGGGACCTACGTCTACGGGCAGTCAGAATGCGGGAGGGTCCTGCCCTGAACTCAGCTCGCACAAGGAAGCACGCCTACAAGCCAGCTTTCAACTAGCTGCGTTCCTCGGGCACTGAGAACGTAACAGTGTTCTAAGCCAGGAGGTACCCAGAATACCACTCCACTGCAGCTGGAGACACCCTCCAGGTCTGCTTATTCCACTTGCGTCTCACAAGCCTCTGACAAACGGCTGTGGTGCAGATGTTGGAAACTCTTTCTGCAGGCAGTGTGCAACTGTGAGGGACTGAGGGTGAGCTCAACTCTCCGAAGTAAGTTGCTTTCGGACAAGGCGTTCAGCTAGCTTCTCTCGTATGGCACTTAGGATGTCGCACCTGGCTCACACAGGAAATACTAGGAAATCGCTGGGTTGAGCTTGGATGCACTAGTCTTGTGGGCCGGGACTTTCCACTTACCTCTCACAACACTTCAGGCACGCATCGGGGCTAGGCCTGTTAGGAGCGCGGTGTACGTGCAGGCAGGATGTGGGAGGGACAGTCCATAAGCCCAACTCTCGGAAGTGTGTATGCTTTGCAGGCAGATGTCTGCTAGACACTTTGATGGGAGCTAGGACCGAGCTACACTCTCATTGAACAAGGACGTTTGCAATGTCTGCATTGAGATCAGATACACCTGAGGAGAATCCTGTCACTTCCACATGCTCTTCACACAACCTCTTCCGGCACCTAACATAAGGATGCTGGGACCTACGTCTACGGGCAGTCAGAATGCGGGAGGGTCCTGCCCTGAACTCAGCTCGCACAAGGAAGCACGCCTACAAGCCAGCTTTCAACTAGCTGCGTTCCTCGGGCACTGAGAACGTAACAGTGTTCTAAGCCAGGAGGTACCCAGAATACCACTCCACTGCAGCTGGAGACACCCTCCAGGTCTGCTTATTCCACTTGCGTCTCACAAGCCTCTGACAAACGGCTGTGGTGCAGATGTTGGAAACTCTTTCTGCAGGCAGTGTGCAACTGTGAGGGACTGAGGGTGAGCTCAACTCTCCGAAGTAAGTTGCTTTCGGACAAGGCGTTCAGCTAGCTTCTCTCGTATGGCACTTAGGATGTCGCACCTGGCTCACACAGGAAATACTAGGAAATCGCTGGGTTGAGCTTGGATGCACTCGTCTTGTGGGCCGGGACTTTCACTTACCTCTCACAACACTTCACGCACGCATCGGGGCTAGGCCTGTTAGGAGCGCGGTGTACGTGCAGGCAGGATGTGGGAGGGACAGTCCATAAGCCCAACTCTCGAAGTGTGTATGCTTTGCAGGCAGATGTCTGCTTGACACTTTGATGGGAGCTAGGACCGAGCTACACTCTCATTGAACAAGGACGTTTGCAATGTCTGAATTGAGATCAGATACACCTGATAGAGATCCTGTCACTTCCACATGCTCTTCACACAATCTCTTCCGGCACATAACATAGGATGCTGGGACCTACGTCTATCGGGCAGTCAGAATCCGGGAGGTTCCTGCTCTGAACTCTGCTCGAACAAGGAAGACACTCGTACAAGCCAGCTTTCAACTAGCTTCGTTCCTCGTGTACTGAGTAACGTATCAGTGTTCTAAGCCAGGGAGTGGGGGGGGTGGTGGGAGGGTACCCAGAATACCGACTCCACTGCAGCTGGAGACACCCTCCAGGTCTGCTTATTCCGCTTGCGTCTCACAAGCCTCTGACAAACGGGCTGCGGTGCAGATGTTGGAAACTCTTTCTGCTCGGCCTGTGTGCAACTTGTGAGGGATAGGGTGAGCTCAACTCTCCGAAGTAAGTTGCTTTCGGAAACTTC
>NW_024570381.1:0-6470 GCF_018345385.1 Vulpes lagopus | reverse complement strand
TTATATCCTTGAGAGACATACAGAGAGAGCTGTGCAGAGGAGAGAAAGGCAGAGACATGGGCAGAGGGAGAAGGGCGGCTCCGTTAGGGAACTAGCCAGGGACTCGATCCCGGGACTCCAGGAGCACGCCCGGGGCTGAAGGCAGGCGTTTAAAAACTGCTGAACCACCCGGGGCTGCCCAAGTCCTTTCTCTGGTTAATGTGATGGATCCTGCTGACTGATGGACAAGAGGGCCGTGGTAGGACATGGGCAATGTAGATGAACGATAGTTACAGCTATAAGGCGTCAGGTGTGATCAAAAATAAATAAAGTCACAGAAATTTAGAAAGTACTGCCTAGGGAATGCGAAGTCTTTTCTGTTGTGACAACTTTGTAGGGGGACAGACGGTTGACACCGCTTCTCGTGGGGAGAGCTGAATAAGCACGAATTTTGTCAAGTCAAGCATAGTTGTAGCCCTGAAATACTGTCACGTTGTGTGTTGATGTACTTCATTAAATATCAAGGAAAAAGGGGGTTTTTCTGGTAGGACGCCGGTGGGTCCGTGAAAGGCTTTTACATGATCGTTACACAACGAAGGCACCTCTGCAGAGGGGGATAAACATGCTCACGTGTCTTCATGTTAATCTTTTAGAGATTTTACTTGAAGAAGGGCTGCTTTAGGGAGGGGCAGAGGGAGAAGGGGAACTGGAGCGGATCCTCACCCAAACCGGAGCCTGAGCCACTGGCGGAAGGCTCCACGCCACACCTCAAGATCCAGAACCTGAGCCAAATAAAAGAGTCCGACGTGGAACCCGGTCTTGCTGAACCACGCAGGAGCCCTCGATGTTAAGTGCAACCCATGCTGTGAAACTCTGGGGGTGGGGGGGACATCTGTGACCCAGTCTACCTAGAATGGGGGAGGCCTGCACGGCCCCAAGGATGGGAACTGAGGATGAGGGAGGGTGCCTGCATCCCTCCCACACTGGTCGTGAGGACAGGACCTCCCCAGGGCACTCCGCCTTCAGGGTGAAGGGGCTAGCGTGCTGATTGGCCCCCGCCTGCCACAGTCTGATGCGGACCCCACTGTGGGCGGGGAACTGTTGCCACCCCCGGGTTCCACGCTGCATGGCGCGCATGTGCATCTGCAGAGGCTTCGGAAGCTCGCGTGCTTGGATCTGGCTCACAGCGACCGGACTCTCCCATCTCCCCAGTAGTCTGTACTCCCACTCTGCTCTCTGTTCCCCAATCTACCCAGTACCCCATCTCCCAGTTCCCCAATCTCCCACTCTCCCATGTACCCAGTGCATAAAGCAGGGGCGCTTACACTCAGGCGACAGGTCACAGGTGGAGTGGCCGCTGATGCCTGCCTCCCAGGGGGCCACTCTGGGGGGCCTGTGGTTTATGGAGTGGGGGCGCTGGCCTCCGGGCTGGGGTCAAAACAACCCCGACCCAATGAGATGACTCTGTGAGCAGGCTCCTGCAGCCCTTTCCACAGCCCCTTGGGGTTGAGGCGGCTCCCTAAGGCCCTGTCCAGGGTAAGGAGGCTGCAGTCAGAGACCGGCAGCTCCCCGGAACCCCAGCTTCCCCTGTAGGACATGTGCTATGCAGGGAGACCCAATACATGACCTTCCAGCTCGTCCTAGTTCAGGACCCGAAGGGCATTGACAGCCCCCCCGCACCCTCCATGTGGTGAGGGAGAGGACAGTCAGGGCCTGCGTGGTCCCTGAAGGCCATTGAGCAGGCTTGCTCTTCATGAACATGGAATGTGGGCGGAGTCCCTGGTGCTCCCCCAGGCCTCCCTCAGGATATTCTGCCATCCGTGCCTCAGGGTGGGGAGTGTGGTCGCACTCTTGCTGGCATCAGGTTTTAATTTTGATTTTTTGGGAGTAAGTCCACTCATTGCTTTTCTCTCTCGTCAGTTGTGTTATGTGGAATCTCAGAGTACTTCGTCTCCCGGGCTGGGAGACATCACCCGAGCATCAGAGCATCAGAAATTTTTTGGCATTCGCCAGAGCCTCCTGGGTCCTCCGCCCGTGTGCTCTGATTCCGGGGTGGGACGCGCTCTGTGATCCAGGGTGATGGGTGGTCCTGGCAGTGGCTGGGAAGGTGGACTGTAGGTTGGGTGGCGAGCAAAAGACAGGCAGTGAGGAACCCATGTGATGTTCCAGCCCAGCCTGTGCCCTCAGGGGACTATTGGGGTGTCTCTGGCTCGGTCTCCAGACGGACGTGGAACCTGCCCTGGGGGAGCCCCCGGATGGCATGTGTCCTCGGGAAGGTATTCATGCGCCGTCATTTTGGGATGTGTTTGATTGCCGCACCATGCAGAAGGATCAGAGTACCTACTGGCCTTGCAAAGGGCCAATATCGTGGCCCAATACCATCAGGTGTGGCCAGGAAGGGATCCATAGACAAATACACACTCACAATAGGGGAGGACATACGAATCAGAGCCAGGATGAGTCTGGTTCTGCCCAGACAAGGACCATAGTCACCAGGAACCAAGTGGGACCCTGGGGATGGTCCTGTATCAGTAGCAACTAAGGGTCCATTTGGATCTTTGTCATTGGTAGCTGAGGAGCCCAGTCACCAGGTACGGTGAGGCCAGGTGGGGGACCACAGGTCACCAGGTCAAGATGAAGTCCACAGCTACCATGTCAGGATGAGGCCTGGGTTGGGGACCAGAGTCACCAGGTCCAGGTGTAGTGTTGAAGGTACGAGACCACAGTCACCAGGTCCAGGTGAAGCCAAGGTGGGGATACAGTCGCAGGGTCCACATGAGGCAGGATGGGGACCAGAGTCACTAGGCTCAGGTGAGGCCCAGTTGGAGGGACTCAGAGTCACCAGGTCTGGCTGAGGCCCAGGTGGGAACCCCAGTCTCCAGGTCCAAGTGAGGCCAGGTGGGAACCGCCGTGATGAAATGCGAACTCTTCTCACTGTAGCATTCCAGCTGTTTCTCTTTTAAATTCATGCCGAAATTCTTAGGCTTTCAGGATGATTTGAAGTTGCCAGGTCACTTGGTGGGACAGGTGACTGGGGGACCATACTCTTCGGCTGTCTTGCCCCTCTGACAGGGGAATGTTTTTGCCAGTGTACGTAAAGTCTGTTTATTAAAAGTTTTGTATTAATTTCTGTGCAAACAAAATTCTGTGGCTTCAAGCAACTGTGAATCCACACATATCCACACTGGCATAGAATTATTTTGTTAACCTGAGTTTCTAGATAATTTTCATTTTTGTGAGCCGGTTTCTTTCTAAACTAATTACAAAGGAAGGAGGGCATTAGGACAAGAGAAATTAGCCAACAACATGAGAAGAAATAAAACAGACAAAAAAAAAAAAACGCTCTAAGCATTTTTCTCGGGATGAGAGAATCCTGATAGTGTAAGCTTTTTTCACCCTGCCCTGAGATAAAACAATTCCTGACTCAGATGTTTCAGGAGAGAACTGGTTTCTGATCCAGTAAAATCGTGATGCCTCTGGACTTGGTTCCCCATAGCTGTGGATGTGGCCTCGACAAGCTCGGTAGTTTCCAGGCTGACTCCTGGAGGGTCTGAACATGCACCTTAGGGGCAGCCTTGGATCCATACCTACAGCTTTAATTGATAAGTGCACCAACTCCGCATAAAACTTTGCTAGAAGAAGTCAAATTGTGTGTTTTAAGAAGATTGAAAATGGCAGCCTGGGAGGCTCAAGACCGTTTAGCACTGCCTTCTTCCCAGGCATGTTCCTGGGACCCAGGATGGTGTCACTTCGGGCTCCCTGGCATGGAGCCATGCCTCTCCCTCTGCCTGTGTTCTGTCTCTCTGCCTCTCTCTCTCTATCTCTCTCTCTCTCTCGCCTCTCTCTCTCCCTCCCCTCAGATAAATAAATAAAAATTCTTTTTAACAATATATTGCAGGGCAGCCCGGTGGCCAGCGATTTAACGCTGCTTCAGCCCAGTGTGGGATGCTGGAGATGCAGGGATGGAGTCCCACCCCTCTGGCTCCAGGCATGGAGCCTGCTTCGCCCTCTGTCTCTGTCTGTGCCTCTCTCTCCTCTGTTCGCTCTTCAAATAATAAATTCAATAAATAAATAAATAAAATAAATAAATAAGAAAATGTATATTGCAGCTATATTGGTATTTGCTATATTAATAAAGTGTGTTGTTTTTACATCTTTATGATGACTGGGACCTAGCAAGTCTTTACGTCAACAGCCATCACTTCTAGTCTCGGGCAGTGTTGCGGGACAGGGGTATTATTTCCTTTGTAAGATGAAATGATGACCTCGAGACATGCGGTTCCTTCCCCTTTCTTTTTTCGTTCAGAATATGCGAGCTCTAAGTGAGTAAATTCAAGAAGAAAACCACTTCGGGAATCAACACCTCTACGTTCCTCACATGATTTTAATATTTTCTCAATTCTGAACTCCTTATCTATCTTTCTACTCTTGTCTAAATAACTTAGGATACGTTTTCCTAGGGACTTGTTCAGAGAACAGGTCCCTAAGTATTGAATCAGTGACCTGAACAGACCCCAGCATACAGGATTCTCCAAATTTATTCAAAAACCCATGTTTAAAAAAAAGAATTTCTTTTTGGGCCTTCTATAGGGGGGCGGTACGGGGACGGGCTCCGCCCCACGGGTTTTGTCTATTCCCAGAACTACCAGCAATGCGTTTGTCAAAACAACAAGTCCACAGTTCTCCATACTTCCCCAGCACCCCGGGTTTCTCTCCACAAGTTAAAAAACTTTACCATCTTTGATCTGTAGGTCAGCACAGACCCAGCAGCCATCCAAAAAAAAAAAGAGGAAAAAAAAGGGGGTTTGAAGAAATTTGGGTCTCACAAATCGTGGATACTTTGAAACGGACTTGTTTTTAAAGGCCCCTTTTGTCGGCCCACCTCCTTCGGGAATGAACAAGATCTTGGGGAGAAATATAGGGGGCTAAAATTTCGGCCAAAAGATCCAAATCGAATTAAGGAAACCAGAAATAAAAAAACCCAAACAGACCACCCTTCCCGGGGGGTAGAAGGGCTTTTAAACATCCTCGTCCCCAAAACAAAAATAACAACCAAAAAGAAGTAAACCTTTTTAAAAGATGTTACACTATCCACCAAACCAAACATCCCAAAATGGAAGGCCACAAGCTCCCTGATCATTTTTAAAAAAAAACGCAGGGAGGCCTTTGGGGGAAACCCAGCCGGGGCCTCCACTCCTGAAAGCTTTCTGGGTACCGCTTAAAAACCCTGTCGCTTTTCACTTTTTTTGCCCCAACTTTTCGACTCTTGAGACAAAAAACGTTTTCTCCACCCGCCTCTCACCTCTTCCCCAAAGCCCCCGGGGAAATTTACTTCTGGTTTAAAACTCCCCACCCTCCTCCTCATATCCTTTGGATTCCAACCCAAACCGGGCCAATAACAAGAATCAAAAAACCCATTGGGGGGACTAAGCAAAAAAAAATAAGTTAAAAAATTACATCTGTTTTTTTAAAAAAAAAAAAAATTTTGTTTTTTTCTCATGAGAGCAACACAACACACAAAAGAGAATAAGAGAAATAAAGAAAAAAAAAGGGGGCAAGACAGAAAAAGAAAAGCGGCCCCCTGCGGGTGCCAATGGGACCCCACCAAACCCATTCGGCCCTAAACCCAAAAGGGCAGAGCTCAACACTACCCCAGCCCACCTTAATTCCTAACAAACTTCGCTTTAAAAAAATACTTGAAACCCACAATGGGCATTTTTAAATTTCCGGGCCGAAGAAATGCTTTGCTAGGCCAAAAGCAAACTTTGTTTGGATAGCCAAACTCCAGGATCCGTAAACTTTTACTGGGAAACCTTTTGGGAAAATTCTTTTACTCTTTATCCCCCCCCACGCAAATTTTTAAATTATAACCAAGGGTTCCTTGCCGGTAAGCCCAGGGCCCCCGGGTCCGTCCCATCTTTAATAAAAAACCTTTTTGCATAGGAAAAATTTTCCCAAGGTTCTCCTTGACCACCGGGGCCCCCCACATACATCACGGGAAATCGCTAGTTAATTGCATCCACATTAGGGGAAATCAGAAATTTTTTCCATCTTCTTTCCCGCACATTCAGGGGGGAAATTTCCCGGCGGGCGGGTTGCCCTTCCGGGAATAACTACTCAGGGGATGTTATATTTAATTACTGAAAAACAACCCCGGAACTGAATGAGTTTATATAAACAAACCTATAAAAAAAAATCTATTTTTCCAAATTAATTTTTTATTTAATTCAAGATTTTGTTAAAATAATAAGTATTTTTCTATAAACAAAAATATAATTTATATTAAAAAATTTCAAAAAATACATTCTAATCCTATACGCCATTTTATCCCCTTTGAATAAACAAAGGTGAAAAGAGATGTGTGCAAAAAAAAGAGAAAAGATATAACATAAATACAAAAGGGTCTGCTTTTCAAAACATCCGCTTTCCCAAAGGGGAAAGGGAAACGCACACACACATACTCAAAGGGCCTTTTGGTTGTGGCCTGTCAG
>NW_024570380.1:0-10178 GCF_018345385.1 Vulpes lagopus | reverse complement strand
GAAGAGGTAGTGTGAAAAGCATGTGGAAGTGACAGGACTCTGTCTCAAGAGAATCCGAGTCCAATACAGACATTGCAAATCCTTGTTCAATGAGATGTAGCTAGGTCCTACCCATCAATACGTGTCCTTCCAACTTCTGCCGTGCAAAGCAATACACAGTTCCATAGTTGAGAGTATGGACTGTCCCTCCCACATCCTGCCTGCAGGTACACCGCCATTTCCCTAACAGGCCTATCCCCGATGCGGTGTGAAGTGTTGTGGAGAGGTAAGTGGAAGTCCTGGCCCACAACACTAGTGCATTCCAGCTCAATCTAGCGGTTTTTTAGTATTCCTTATGTGGGACCCAGATGGGTACATCCTAAGTGCATACGGTAAGCTAGCTGTACGCATTGTCCAAAAGCAAATTAATCTTCCGTGTGTTGAGCTGGACCCTATGTCCCTCACAGTTGCACCATGCCTCTCAAAAGGGTTTCCAAACATTGCAGCAGAGGCCGTTGTCAGAGGTTGTGAGACGCAAGTGGAATAAAGGCAGACCTGGAGGGTGTCTACAGTAAGTGGAGTGGTATTATGGGTTACTTCGTGGGACTTACGAGAAAACTGTCTACGTTCAGTGCTAGTTACAACAGGTAGTGAAAGCTGGCTTGTAGGCATGCTTCCTTATGCGAGCTGGAGCTAAGGGCAGGACCCGCCGCATCCCTGCCTGCCCTATACAGACATGATCCCAGCATCCTTATGTTACACGCAGAAGAGGTTGTGTGAAAAAGAATGTGGAAGTGACAGGACTCTGCTAAGTTGAATCTGAGTCCATACAGACATTGCAAACGTTCCTTGTTCAATGAGAGTGTTAGACTCGGTCCTAGATCACATCAAAGTGTGTAGCAGACAATGATTGCAAAGATACACACTTACGAGAGTATGAGCTTATGGACTATCCCTCTCACATCGTGGTCGGCTGGTACACCGCGCGATCCTAACAGGCTAGACCCATGCGTGATGAAAGTGTTGTAGAGAGGTTCAGTGGAAAACACCCAGCCCACAATACTAGTGATCCAAGCTCAATCCAGTGAATTCCTTGTATTTCTTGTGTGAGCCAGGTGACTGACTCCTAAGTGCAATATGAGAGAAGGTAGGTGAACACGTTGTACAATAGCAACTTACTTCGGAGAGCTGCGATGGACTCTCAGTCCCTCACAGTTGCACACTGCTGCGAATGAGTTTCAATCATTCTGCACCAGAGCCGTTTATCAGAGCCTGTGAGACGCGAAGTGCGAATAAGCAGACCTGGATGGTGTTTCCACGCTGCAGTGGATTTACACTAGGTGGTTTCCTTGGTACCTCCTGACTTACAGTACTGCTTTGTTCTCCCAGTGCCCTAAGAAATCGCAGCAGATAGTTGTAAAGCTGGCTTGTAGGCTTGCGTCCTTGTGTGAGCTGATGTCACGGCAAGGACCCTCCCGCATCCTGATGCACGTCGCATAGGTCCACTGCATCCTTTATTGTTAGGCGCCCGGAATGAGGTTGTGTGAAAAGCATGAGGAAGTGACAAGGACTCTGCTCAAGTGAATCTGAGTCCAATTACAGACATTGTTAATCGTCTTGTTCAATGTGAGTGTAGCTCGGTCCTAGCACACCAATCAATAAGTGTCTTCCTGACATCGCCTGCTAAGCATTACACACTTCTCGTGAGTTGAGCTTTTGGACTGTCTCTCCCACATCCTGCCTTGCAGGTTCACTGCGCTCCTAAGGGGCCTAAGCCCGGATGCGTGCCTGGAAGTGTTGTGAGAGGTAAGATTGGTAAGTCCCGGCCACTGACTAGTGGCATCCAACTTCTTTAGCGGTTTCCTAGTATTTCCTGTGTAAACAAGTGTACATCCTAAGTGCCATACGAGAGAAGCTAGCTGATAACCTTTTCCGAAAGCATTTAATTCGAAGTGCTGAGCTCACCCTCAGTCCCTCACAGTTGCACACGGCCTGCAGGAAAGAGTTTCAACATCTTGCACCATAATCGTATCAGCGGCTCTGTGAGAACGCACATGTGGAATAAACAGGCCTGGATGGGGTCTCCTTCTGCTGATGTGTGGTATTCTGGGTAACTCTGGACTTAGAAACACTGCTCGTTCTCTGTGCATGAAGAACACAGTAGTTGAAAACCTGGCTTGTGGCATGCCTCCTATGTGCGAGACTGAGGTCAGGACAGAAGCCGACGTATTCTGCCTGCGTCAGACGTAGGTCCCAGCTACCTGTTGATAGGCGCCGGAAAGAGGTAGTGTTGAAATGCATGTGGGTAGTATTGACCAGGACTCTGATCAAGTGAATCTGAGTAGTCCAATACAGACATTGCATATGTTCCATGTTTCAAATGAGAAGTGGTAGTAGGTCCTAGCACCCATCAATAAGTGTTTCCTGCATCTGCTGGCAAAGGGCATAACATTTCCAAGAGGTTGAGATTATGGACTGTCCCTCCCACATCTGCCTGACAGGTTCACCGCCTTCCTAACAGGCCTATACCCGATGCGCTGCCTGAAGTGTTGTTGAGAGGGGTATGTGGAAAGTCCTGGCCCACTACACTTGTGCATTCACCAGCTCAATCTAGCGGTTTTTTAGTATTTCTTATGTGACCAGATGGTTATCCTAAGTGCCATACGAGAGAAGCTAGCTGAACGCATTGTCAAAGAAAAATTACTTCCGGAGTGTTGAGCTGACCCTCTGTCCCTCACAGTTGCACAGCCTGCAAAAAGAGGTTTCAACATCTGCAGCAGAGCCGTTTGTCAGAGGCTTGTGAGACGCAAGTGGAAGGAAGCAGACCTGGAGGGTTGGTCTCCAGCTACAGTGGAGTGGTATATGGGTACTTCGTGGCTTAGAGAACTTGCTACGTTCTCAGTGCCCTAGTTACACAGTAGTTGAAAGCTGGCTTGTAGGCAATGCTTCCTTATGCGAGATGAGCTCAGGGCAGGACCCGCCCGCATCCTGCCTGCCATAGACCATGATTCCCAGCATCCTTATGTTACACGCCAGACAGAGTTGTGTGAAAAGCATGTCTGGAAGTGACAGACTCTGCTCAAGTGAATCTGAGTCCAATACAGACATTTAAACGTCCTTGTTCAATGAGAGTGTAGCTCGGTCCTATCCATCAAAGTGTAGCAGAACAATTGCTTGCAAAGCATACAACTTCGAGAGTTGAGCTTATGGACTATCCTCTCACATCGTGTCGGCAGGTACACCGCGCTCCTAACAGGCCTATAGCACCCATGCGTGACTGAAGTGTTGTGAGAGGTAAGTGGAAACACCCACCCACAATACTAGTGCATCCAGCTCAATCCAGTGAATTCCTAGTAAATTTCTTGTGTAGCCAGGTGACTGCATCCTAAGCGCCCTATGAGAGACGGTAGCTGAACACCGTGTCCAAATCAACTTACTTCGGAGAGCTGCGCTGACTCTCAGTCCCTCACAGTTGACATGCTGCTGAATGGAGTTTCAAAAACTCTGCACAGAGCCGTTTCTCAGAGGCCTGTGCGACCGCAAGTGGAATAAGCGACCTGGATGGTAGTTTCCAGCTGCAGTGGAGTGGTATTCTTGGTAAACCTCCTGACTTTCAGTACTGCTATGTTCTCAGTGCCCTACAGAACGCAGCCTAGTTGAAAGCTGCTTGTAGGCATGCTTTCCTTGTGTGAGCTGATGTCACGGCAGGACCCTCCCGCATCCTGACTGCACGTCGACAAGTCCCAGCATCCTTATGTTAGGCGCCCGGAAGGTTTGTAGTGAAAAGCATGTGGAAGTGACAGGACTCTGCTCAAGTGAATCTGCGTCCAATACAGAACATTGTAATCGTCCTTGTTCAATGAGAGTGTAGCTCGGTCCTAGCACCCATCAATAAGTGTCTTCCAGACATCTGCCGCGAAAAGCATACACACTTCCGTGAGTTGAGCTATGGAACTGTCTTCCCAACATTCCTGCCTGCAGGTACACTGCGCTCCTAAGGGGCCAAGCACGGATGCCGTGCCTGAAGTGTTGTGGACGGAGGTAGTGGAAAAGTCCGGCCCAAAGACTAGTGCATCCAACTCAATCTAGCGGTTTCCTAGTATTTCCTGTGTAAACCATGTGCTTCACATCCTAAGTGCATACGAGAGAAGCTAGTGAACACCTTTTCCAAAAGATATTACTTCGAAGTGCTGAAGCTCACCCTCAGTCCCTCACAGTTGCACACGGCCTTGCAGAAAGAGTTTCCAACATCTGCACCATTAACACTCGTCTCAGAGGCTTGTTGAGACGCAAGTGGAATAAACAGGCAGGGATCGGGGTCTCTCCATCTGCAATGGAGTGGTATTCTGGGTACCTCCTGGTTAGAACACTGCTCGATCTCAGTGCACTAAGAACACAGCTAGTTGAAACCTGCTTGTAGGCATGCCTCCTTGTGCAGCTGAGGTCAGGACAGAAGCGCCGTATTCTGCCTGCCCGTAGACTGTAGGTCCCAGCCATCCTTATGATAGGCGCCGGAAAGAGGTAGTGTGAAAAGCATGTGGAAGTGACAGGACACTGCTCAAGTGAATCTGAGTCAATACAGACAGTGCAAATGTCCTTGTTTCCAATGAGAGTGTACTAGGTCCTTGCACCATCAATAATGTCTTCCAGACATCTCCTCTGCAAAGCACATACACATTTCCAAGAGTTGAAATATGGACTGTCCCTCCACATCCTGCCTGCAGGTACAACCGCATTCCTAACAGCCTATTCCCGATGCGTGCCTGAAGTGGTTGTGAGAGGTTAAAGTGAAAGTCTGGCCCACAACACTAGTGCATCCAGCTCAATCTAGCACGGTTTTTAGTATTTCTTATGTGACCCAATGGTACATCCTAAGTGCCATACGAGAGAAGCTATAGCTGAACGCATTGTCCAAAAGCAAATTAATTCGAGTGTTGAGCTGACCCTCGGTCCCTCACTGTTGCACACTGTGCCTGCAAAAAGAGTTTTCCAACATCTGCAGCAGACCGTTTGGGTCAAGCTTGTGAGACAGCAAGTGGAAGAAGCAGACCGGGAGGGTGTCTCCAGCTACAGTGATTGGTATCTGGTGGTAATTCGGGGCTTAGAGAACTGCTAACGTTCTTAATCAGTGCCCCTAGTTACACAGGTAGTTGGAAAGTGGCTAGTAGGATGCATTTCCTTATGCGAGCTGAGCTCAGGGCAGGGCCCGCACCCCGCATTCCTGCCTGCCCTTAGACAATTGATCCCAGCATCTTATGTACACGCCAGAAGAGGTTGTGTGAAAAGCATGTGGAAGTGACAGGACTCTGCTCAAGTGATCTGAGTCCAATACAGGACATTGCAAACGTCCTTGTTCAATGAGAGTGTAGCTTCGGTCCTAGATCCCATCAAAGTGTGAAGCAGACAATAGCAAGCTTGCAAAGCACACACACTTCCGAAGTTGAGCTTATGTGACTATACCCTCTCACATCGTGTCGGCAGGTACAACCGCGCTCCTAACAGGCCTAGCACCCAATGCCTAGACTGAAAGTGATTGTGAGAGGTAAGTGGAAACACCCAGCCCACAAACCGTGCAATCCAAGCTCAATCCAGTGATTCCTAGTATTTCTTTCTTGTGTGAGCCAGGCTGTCATCCTAAGTGCCATATGAGAGAAGGTAGCTGAACACCTGTCCAAAAGCAACTTACTCGGAGAGACTGCGCTGACCTCTCAGTCCCTCACAGTTGCAACACTGCCTGCAGAATGATTTCCAAACATCTGCACCAAGCCGTTTCCTCAGAGGCCTGTGAGACGCAAGTGCGAATAAGCAGGAACTTGGATGGGTGTTTCAGCTGCCATGGACGTGGTTATTCCTTGGTACCTCCCTGAGCTTACTGTCTGCTAATTCTCATGCCCTAAGAACGCAGCAAGTGAAAGCAGGCTTGTAGGCATGATTCCTTGTGTGAGCTTATGTCACCGGCAGGAACCTCCCTCATCCGTGGACTGACTGCACGTCGACATAGGTCTCTGCATCCTTATGTTAGGCGCGGAAGAGGTTGTGTGAAAAGCATGTGAAGTGACCCCCCCAGGGACTCTGCTCAAGTGAATCTTGTGTCCATTAAGGACATTGTATTCGTCCTTGTTAATGAGAGTGTAGCTACGGTCCTAGCACCCACAATATATGTGTCTTCCTGAATCTGCTGCAAAGCTACCCACTTCCGTGAGTTGAGCTATGGAACTGTCTTCCCAACATTCCTGCCTGCAGGTACACTGCGCTCCTAAGGGGCCAAGCACGGATGCCGTGCCTGAAGTGTTGTGGACGGAGGTAGTGGAAAAGTCCGGCCCAAAGACTAGTGCATCCAACCTCAATCTAGCGAGTTTCTAGTATTTCCTGTGTAAACCAAGTGCTACAATCCTAAGTTCCAAACGAGAGAAGCAGCTGACACCTTTTCCAAAAGCATCTTACTTCGAATGCTGAGAGCTCCCCCACAGTCCCACACATTGCACACGGCCTGCAGAAAGAGTTTCCAACATCTGCACCATAAACTCGTCTCAGAGGCTTGTGAGACGCAAGTGGAATAAACAGCCTGGCTGGGGTCTCCATCTGCAGTGGAGTGGTAATCTGGGTACCTCCTGGCTTAGAACGACATGCTACGTTCCTCAGTGCCCTAAGAACACAGCTAGTGAAACTGGCTTGTAGGCATGCCTCCTTGTGCGAGCTGAGGTCAGGACAGAAGCCGCCCGTATTTGCCTGCCGTTGACGTACGTGGTCCAGCATCTTATGATAGGCGCCGGAAGACGTTGTGTGAAAAGCATGTGGAAGTGACACGGACTCTGCCTCAAGTGAATCTGAGTCCAATACAGACATTGCAAATGGTCCTTGTTCAATGAGAGTGTAGCTAGGTCCTAGCACCCCTTCAATAAGTGTCTTCCAGACATTGCCTGCAAAGCATACCACATTTCCTAGAGTTGAGATTATGGACTGTTCCCTCCACATCCTGTCTGCAGGATTACACCGCATTCCTAACCAGCCTATCCCCGATGCGTGCCTGAAGTGTTGTGAGAGGTAAGTGGAAAGTCCTGGCCCACAACACTAGTGCACTCCAGCCAATCTAAGCGAGTATTTTTGTATTTCTTATGTGACCCAGATGGTACATCCTAAGTGCCCTACAGAGAGAAGCTAGCTGAACGCATGTCCAAAAGCAAATTACTTGCCGAGTGTTGAGCTGGACCCTCTGTCCCTCACAGTTGCACACTGCCTGCAAAAAGAGTTCCAACATCTGCAGCAGAAGCCGTTGTCAAGCTTGTGAGACGCAAGTGAAAGAAGCAACCTGGAGGGTGTCTCCAGCTACAGTGGGTGGTATTCTGGGTACTTCGTGGCTCTAGAGAACGCTACGTTCTCAGTGCCCTAGTTACACAGGTAGTTGAAAGCTTGGGCTTGTAGGCATGCATCCTTATATGCGAGCGAGCTCATGGCAGAACCGCCCGCAATCCTGCCTGCCCATCGACAATGATGCCGCAATCCTTATGATACACGCCCAGAAGAGGTTGTGTGAAAAGCATTGAAGGGACAGGACTCTGCTCAAGTGAATCTGAGTCCAATACAGACATTGCAAACGTCCTTGGTTCAATGAGAGTGTAGCTCGGTCTAGATCCCATCAAAGGTGTGTAGCAGCCAATTGGCCTTGCAAAGCATACACACTTCCGAGAGTTGACTTATGGACTATCCCTCTCACATCGTGTCGCAGTACACCGCGCTCCTAACAGGCCTAGCAACCATGCGTGACTGAAGTGTTGTGAGAGGTAAGTGAAACGACCCCAGCCCACAATACTAGTGCATCCAAGCTCATCCAGAGAAATCCTAGTATTTCCCTTGTGTGGAGCCAGGTGCTGCATCCTAAGTGCCATATGAGAGAAGGTAGCTGAACACCGTGTCCAAAGCAACTTACTTCGGAGAGCTGCGCTGACTCTCAGTCCCTCACAGTTGAAAACACACTGCCGCAGAATGAGTTTCAACTCTGCACCAGAGCCGTTTCTCAGAGGCCTGTGAGAACGCAAGTGGAATAAGCAGACAGGAAGGGTGTTTTCCAGCTCAGTGGATTGGAATTCATGTACACCGACTTTCCTGACTTAGTACTGCTATGTCTCATGCCCTAAGAAACGCCGCTAGTTGAAAGCCTGGTAAGGCATGCTATGCCTTGTGGTGAGCTGATGTCACGGCAGGACGCTCCCACGCATCCTGACAGCACGGCCGACATAGGTCCCTGCATTCCTAATGTTAGGCGCCGAAGAGTTGTTGAAAAAGCATGGTGGAAGTGACAGGACCTCTGCTCCAAGTGAATCTGAGTCCAATACAGACATTGAATCGTCCTTGTTCAATGAGAGTGTAGCTGCTCGGTCCTAGCAACCCATCAATAAGTTCTCTTCCCGACATCTGCCTGCAAAGCATACACACTTCATGAGTTGAGCTTATGGACTGTCCCCCTCCCATCATCCCTCCTGCAGGTAACAACCCCCCGCTCCTAAAAGGAATAGCCCCGACGCGTGACTGAAAAGTTGTGAGAGGTAAGTGAAACTCCCGGCCCCACAAGACTAGTGCATCTAAAGCGGGAATCCATCGAATTCCTAGTATTTCCTGTTTGAGGCCTAGTGCTGCATCCTAACTGCCATACGAGAGAAGCTAGCCTGAACGCTTGTCCAATAGCAACTTACTTCGGAGAGTTGATCACACCCTCAGTCCCTCACAGTTGCAAACGCCTGCAGAAAGAGTTTCCAACCACTGCACAGAGAGTTTGTTCCAGAGGCTTGTGAGACGCAAGTGGAATAAGCAGAACCTGGAGGTGGTGTCTCCTAGGTGCAGGTGGAGTGGTATTCCTGGAACCTACTGGCATAGAATACTGCAACGTTCTCAGTGCCCTAGGAACGCGCAGCTAGTTGAAAACTGTCTTGTAGGCATGCCTTTCCTTGTGGTGCAAGCTGAGTCAGGAGAGACTCTCCCCGCATCCTGACTGCCGTCAAAATAGAGTTCCCTCATCCTTATGTTAGTTGCCAGAAGAGGTTGTGTGTGAAGCATTGAGAAGTGACTGGATTCTCCTCAAGGGTATCTGATCTCACATGCAGACATTGCAAACGTCCCTGTCAATGCGTAGTGTATCTCGGTCCTAACTCCCATGAAAGTGTGTAGCAGGACATCTACCTGTCAAAGCATACACACTTCCGAGAGTTGGGCTTATGACTGTCCTCCAACATCCTGCCAGCACGTACACCGCGCCCTAACTGGCCATTCCTGAATGTGTGCCTGAAGTTTGTGAGAGTAAGTGGAAACTCCCCGCCCACAAGACTATGCATACAACTCAATCGAGCGGTATCCGAGTAATTCCTTTGTTAGCCCAGGTGCTACATCCGAAGTGCCATACGATAGAAGCTAGCTAACGCCTTGTCCACAAGCATCTTACATCGGAGAGTTGTTTAAGCTGACCCTCAGTCCCTCACAGTTGCACACTGCTGCAGATGAGTTTTTTTTTTTGAACATCTGCACGAGTGTGCCGTTTTCTCAGAGGCTTGTGGACGCAAGTGGAATAAGTGCAGACCTGGAGGGTATCTGCAGCTGCCAGTGGAGTGCTATTCTGGGAACCTCCTGGCTTACAATACTGCTATGTTCTCAGTTCCCTCAGAACGCAGCAAGTTGAAAGCTGGTTTGTAGGCATGCCTCCTTGTGCGAGCTGAGTCAGGAACAGAACCCACCGTATTCTGCCTGACGTAGACAAAGGTCCCAGCATCCCTATGTTAGGCCGCCGGAAGAGGTTGTAGAAAAGCCAAGTGTAGTGACAGTCTTCTGCTCAAGTGAATCTGAGTCCAATACCGACATTGCAAATGTCCTTGTTCAATGAGAGTGGTACAAGGTCCCTAGCACCATCAATAAGTGTTTTCCCAGACAACGGCCTGCAAACATACACACTTCCGAGAACAGTTGAGCTTATGGACTGTCCCTCCCACATCCTGCCTGCAGTACAACCGCGCTCCTAACAGGCCTAATCCCCGCTGCGTGCCTGAAGTGTTTTGAGAGATAAGTGGCAAGTCCTGCCCTCAACACAAGTGCATTCATGCTCAAACCAGGAAATTCCTAGTATATTTCCTGTGTGATCCAAGGCTGCATCCTAAGTGCCAAAACGAAGAAGCTAGCTGAACGCCTTTTCCAAAAGCAACTTACTTCGGAGAGTT
>NW_024570379.1:0-26120 GCF_018345385.1 Vulpes lagopus | reverse complement strand
TCCTGAGGCCACATCCACAGCTATGGGAACCAAGTGCCAAGGCAGTCACGATTTAACTGTATCGGAAACCCAGTTTCTCACCTGAAACATCTGAGTCAGGGAATGGGTGTTCTCATGGCAGGGTGAAAAAGCTTACACTATCAGGATTTCTTCTCATTCCGAGAAAAAATGCATAGCGTTTTTTTGTCTGTTTCTTTTTCTCATGTTGTTGGTTATTTCTCTGTTCTATTGCCCTACTTCCTTTGGTAATTAGTTTTAGAAGAAACCGCTCACATAATGAAAATTATCTAGAAAACTCAGGTTAACAAAATATTCTAGCCGTGTGGATAATGTTTGATTCCACATTTGCTTGAAGCCAACAGAATATGTTTGCACAAATTAATACCAAGCTTTATAATAAACAGACTTTAACTGTACACTGCTAAAAATATGTCCCTGTCAGAGGGGCAAGAACAGCCGAAGGGTATGTCCCAAGTCACCTGTCCCCACCAATGACCAATCTAACTTTCAATCAACCTGAAAGCTATGAATTCGGCCTGAGATTTAAAGAGAGAACAGCTGGAATCTACAGTGAGGAAAGAGTTCGCATGTTCTATCAGGCGGTTCCCCCTGGCCTCACTTGGACCCTAGTGACTGTGGTTCCCACCTGGGCCTCAGCCAGACCTGTGACTCTAGTCCCCCCAACTGGCCACACTGAGCCTAGTGATCCTGGTCCCCATCCGGCCACATGTGGACCAGGCGACTGTAGTCCCCCACCATGGGCTTTCACCTGACCTGGTGACTGGGGTCTCACCTACACCTCACCTGGACCTGGTGACTCTGGTCCCCACCCAGGCCTCGCACTGGACATGGTAGCTGGTAGGACTTCATCTGGACCTGTGACTGTGGTCCCCACCTGGGCCTCACCGTACCTGGTGACTGGGCTCCTCAGCTACCAATGACTAGGATCCAGAATGGACCCTTAGTTTGCTACTGACACCAGGACCATCCCCAGGGTCTCACTTGTTCCTGGTGACTATGGTCCTTGTCTGGGCTGACCTGACTCATCCTTGGCTCTGATCGTATGGTCTCCCCTATCGTGAGTGTGTATTGTCTATGGTCCCTTCTGGGCCTCACCTGATGGTACTGGGCCACGATATTGGCCCTTTGCAAGGCCAGTAGGTTCTCTGAGTCCTCCTGCACGGTGCTGCAATCCAAACAAAATCCAAGAATGACGGCGCATGAATACCTTCCGTGTCCTACATGCATCCGGGTGCTCCCCGTGGGCAGGTCCTCGTCCGTCTGACCGGAGCCAGAGACAACCCCATAGCCCTGAGGGGCACAGGCTGGGCTGGAACATCACACATGGGCCCTCACTGCCTGTCTTTTGCTCGCCCACCTACAGTCCACCTTCCCAGCCACTCTCCAGGACATGCCATCACCCTGGGATCACAGAGCGCTCCCACCCCGGTATCAGGAGCACAGGGGCGGAGGACCCAGGAGCTCTGGCGAATGCCGATCTGATGCTCTGATGCTCGGGTTGATGTCTCCCAGCCCGGGGGAGATCAAAGGTTTCTCTGAGATTCCACAAACACAATGACCGAGGGGAGAAAGCAATGGAGTGGACTTCATCAAAATTAAAACCTGATGCCAGCAAGAGTGTGACCACACTCCCCACCCTGAGGGCAAGGATGCGAGAATATCCTGAGGGGGGGCCTGGGGGGAGCACTAGGGACTCCGCCCACATTCCAGTGCCTGAAGAGCAAGCCTGCTCACCAGCCAGGGGGACCCAGCAGGCCCTGACTGTCCTCCCCTCACCACATGGTGGGGCGGGGGGGGGGGTGTCATCCCTGTCGGGTTCCATGCATCTAGGACGAGCTTGAAAAGATCATGTATTGGGTCTCCCTGCATAGCACAGTCCTTACAGGGGAGCGGGGGGTTCCGGGGAGCTGCCGGTCTCTGTCTACAGCCTCCTTCCCTGGACAGGGCCTTAGGGGGCCGCCCTCACCCCATGGGGCTGTGGAAGGGCTGCAGGAGCTGCTCACGGTCATCTCATTGGGGTCGGGGTGTTTTGGACCCCAGCCCGGGAGGCCAGCGCCCCCCACCCAGACCCACAGGCCCCAGAGTGGCTCCGGGGAGCAGGCATCAGCGGCCACTCACCTTTAACCTGTCGCTGTGTGAGCACCTCCTCTTTATGCACCGGGTACTGGGGAGAGTGGGAGAGTTGGGGTACTGGGGAGAGTGGGGGTACTGAGGAGAGTGGGAGTACTGAGCTACTGTGGAGAGCGGGAGAGTCCGGTCGCTGTGAGCCATATCCAGAGCACGATTGCTTCCAAAGCTCTGCAGACGCACAGTGAGCGCCATGCAGTGGTGGAACCCGGGATGGCACAGTTCCGCCCACAGTGGGGTCCCGCATCATGACTGTGGGCAGGCGGGGTACAATCAGCACTTAGCCCTTCACCCTGAAGGCGGAGGGTCCCGGGGGAGGGTCCTATCCCCACGACAGGCGGGAGGGGGATGCAGGCACCCTCCCTCATCCTCAGTTCCCATCCTTGGCCCTGCAGGCCTCCCACCATTCTAGGTAGACTGGGGTCACAGATGTCTCCCCGACCCCCAGAGTTCACAGCATGGGGTTGCACTTAACATTCGAGGGGCTCTTGCGTGGTTCAGTCGGTTCCACGTCGACTTTTTAGTTTGGCTCAGGTCAGGATCTTGAGGTTGTGGCGTGGAGCCTCGCGTGGGGCTCAGGCTCCGTTGGGTGAGGAGTCCGCTCCAGGTTCCCCCTCTCCCTCTGCCCCTCCCTACTACACCCTTTCTCAAGTAAATCTTCTAAAAATTAACATGAAGACACGTGAGCATGTTTATCCCCTCTGCAGAGGTGCCTTCGTGTGTGTAACGACCATGTAAATGCCTTTCACGGACCCACCGGGAGTCCTACCAGAAACCCCTTTTCCTTGATATTTATTGAAGTACAGTCAACACACGATGTGACAGTAGTTTCAGGGCTACAACTAGTGACTTGACAATTCTGTGCCTTATTCAGCTCCCCCCACGAGAAGCGGCGTCACCGTCTGTCCCCGTACAAAGTTGTCACAACAGTACTGACTCCATTCCCTAGGCTGTACTTTCTAAATTTCTGTGACTTATTTTATTTATGATCCAGACGCTTATAGCTGTTACTATCGTTCATCTACATTGCCCATGTCCTACCCACGGCCCCTCTGTCCATCAGTCAGCAGGATCCATCACATTAACCAGAGAAAGGACATGGGGCAGCCCCAGGTGGTTCAGCGGTTTAACGCCTGCCTTCAGCCCAGGGCGTGATCCTGGAGTCCCGGGATCGAGTCCCACGTCGAGTTCCCTACACGGAGCCGCCTTCTCCCTCTGCCCATGTCTCTGCCTTTCTCTCTCTGCCGCTCTCTCTGTATGTCTCTCAAGGATATATAAATAAAATCTTTAAAAAAGAAAAACGAGAGAAAGGACAAAAAGCATACGATCCTCTCAAGAGTTGCAGAAAAAGCATTTGACAAAGTACAACTTCAAAAGCCTAGTGGGTTTTGAGGAAATGTCTATCAACAGAATAAAGTTCCGCTAGGAAGGCCCGCAGCTGACATCCTCTTCAAGGGTGAAAACCTGAAATCGTCTCCCCTAAGAGCAGCAACAAGCCAAGGAGGTCCCCTCTCAGTGCTGGAAGTCCTAATGTAGTCAACAGACAGGAAACAGCAAAGGTTCCACTCCTGGAAGGGGGACGTCACACTGTCCCTATTTGTTGAAGACGCGGTGCTAGAAACAGGAAACCCGAGAGCCCCCACCAAAACCTGTTAGAACTAATGATTGAATTCAGTAAATTCATGGGACACCAACTGAACCTACAGAGCTCAGTAGCCTTGCTGCGTCCTGACAATGAGCACTCAGGAACGAAATGAAGGACGTGACTCCCTTCTCAGGAGCATCACAGAGACTAAATAATGAGACTGAACGAAAGGAGCACAAGACTTGTGCACTGAGCCATACCAGGCTCTGGGAGGCCGTCCTGGGTTCGTGGGGTGGAAGCCTCCTCTTGTGAAAATGTCCACAGTTCCTGAAGCCACCCTCGGTTTCAATGTCATTCCTATCAAAATCATGGTGGTAGATCCTAGAAGTAGGAAAAAAAAAAAAAACCTAACATCCGTCAGCCCCCACAAATGACCCTGGACAGCAAATCAGTATTGGAAAAGCAGGACAGAGTGGGGCGCAGCACTTTTCTATTTCAAACGATGTCACAGAGACACAGGATAAAGCAGTGTGGTTCTCGGCTCCCTGCTGGCTCTGTCAGTTAAGCATCGACTCCTGACCTCACCTCAGGTCCTGATCTCGGGGTCGTGAGTTCTAGCCCTGGGCTGGGCCAGGCACGAGGTGTGGCGCCTACTTAGACCCACAGGGGTTGGTTCCAGCATAAGCTGAAGGAGCAGCACAGGGAGTCCAGAAGAAAATGTGCTCTGATACAACTGATTTTGTTTAACTTAATTTAAACCCAATTAATTAATGTATAGTGTATTATACTTTCAGAGGTAGAATTCAGGGATTCACCAGTTGGAGAGAACAGCAGTGCTCGTGACATCACCTGCCATCCTTCGTGCCCATCCCCCATTATCCCCTCCCCCGCTCCCCTCCAGTGACCCTCAAATTGTTTCCAATGATTCAGATCTGTATTTCCTGCATCTGTTTTCATCTTATTCGTTTTTCCTTCCCTTCACAGATGTTCATCTGCTTTGCTTCTTTAATTCCACCTATGAATGACACCATAGGGTCATTGTCTTTCCCGACTGACTTATTTCACTTAACAGGATCCCTCTAGTTGTATCCGCATCTTTGCAAATGGCAAGATTTCCTTCTCTTTGATAGCAGTACCATTCCTCTCTCTATGACCATCATCTATCTCCCATCCTCTATCCATCATCTGTCTGAAGGCACCGAGGCTCCTCCCACAGTGTGGCTACTGTCGACCCGGCTGCTGTGGCCATCGGGGCGCAGGTGTCCCACCTGGCGTTTCATTGCATCTGTATCTTCAGAGTGAGGTCCAGGCCGTGCACCTGCCGGTTGCAGGGCAGCTCTATCGGTAAGTTCCTGAGGAGCCTTGGCACTGTTTCCAGGGCAGCTGCACCAGCCCGCAGTCCCGCCCACAGTGGAAGAGGGTTGAGTGAGTCTTGGCGGACACGATAAAAGTCTGGTCCACATTTCATTTCGCATCCTGTGGGCTCCAATTCCTTGTCCTTAAGTATTTCTGGGGAAGCCGGGTGTTGTGCTCCATTTCAGCATGACGTTTCCGAAGCTCATAGTGTTGGACCCTAGCTCACGGGGGCCAAAGTGTCTCGGTAGAGGCCCCAGAGACTCAGACCCCAGACAGGCAGATGCAACCAGCAAGAGGGTTTTTTTTATGACAGTCACAGAAAGAGAGAGAGAGAGAGAGAGGCAGAGACATAGGCAGAGGGAGAAGCAGGCTCCATGCACCGGGAGCCCGACGTGGGACTAGATCCTGGGTCTCCAAGATCATGCCCTGGGCCAAAGGCAGGCACTAAACCGCTGCGCCACCCAGGGATCCCTAGCAAGAGGGTTTTATTGAACGTTTGCGCAAACGGGCCCTCGGCCTCAAAGGTGGAAGAGCCCAGATTGGCAATTACAGGCATCTTTTAAAGGCAAACCGCGGGATTAGCATAGCATTCGGGTTAAGACACGATTGATTTCTTTGAAGGTCAACATGAACATGTTCAGGGACTTTCCAGTCAGGGCGTGGTGGGGGGGGGATGGTTTTCTTATCTCGGAAAAACCACAGAATGTTTTTCCTTGCTTAAATTCTGGGAAGGCGCCTGGATGTGCTGCCTCTGGGTTAGGCGTGGTCCTAAATTTTCCCCGGGGGTCGGGGGGTGGGGTTGGGTTTCTTCAATAGGTCTCAGCTGGAGCCTGGAAGGAGGCAGGTCCTGCCCTGGGCGTGGGGACTCCGCCTCCCTCATGGCCTCCTTCAGTGCCTGAGCCCAGGCCCGAGTCAGGGGGCCTGTGTACTCAGTAGGCCTCCTCCGCCAGCAGTAACAGGAGCCAGTCTGTGCTCTGGCTGCCTGAGGAGGATGTGGGGCCGCGTCCAGGCTGACAGGAGCCCCGGCCTCCTCAGGACTCGCAGGTAGGCTTCAGGACCATGTGGAGCCGTGTCCTCGCTGACAGGAGCCTGGTCTCCTCAGGACCCACGGTGAGTTTTCGGGATGACGTGGGGCCGGGTCTACACTGACAGGAGCCCCGGCCTTCTCAGGACTGGCGGGTAGGCTTCAGTCCCATGTGGGGCCGCGTCCACGGTGACAGGAACCTGGCCTCCTCAGAACCCGCAGGGAGGCTTCTGGAGGATGTGAGGCATAGTCCACAGTGACAGGACCCCCCTCATCCTCAGGACCTGCTGTCTATGACTCAGGAAGACATGGGCCCACGTCTGCCATGACAGGAGTCCGGCTTCCTCAGGACCTGCTGGAGGACCCTGGAGGCGCTGTTCGGAGTCACATCCACCTCAGCAGCAGCTACTCAGAACGACAAGGTAAGTGAATGGGGACAATTGCGATAGGGTTAGGGTTTAGGGTGAGCAATATGTGGTTAGGGTGAAATTAGATGATATGGATTAGTGATCATGGTTATGCGTTCGAGTTCCTGGTTAGGGTGAGAGATGGGGGAAGGGTCAAGAGTTAGGAGTAAGGTACGGATTTGGGATTAGGAAACTGAGTTAGGGAATGGATAAGGGTGATGTTACAGATAGGTTATAGGCTTTAGGGTTAAGGGATGGGGGAGGGAATACGTTTAGAGATAGAGCGGGGGATGGGGTTGAAGTTTAGGGTTAGGGGTTAAGGCAGGGGTTTGGGCTAGGTTTAGGGGACAATTAGGGATTAGGGTACGGGTTAGGTTTAGGAAACGGGTTAGGGTACAGGTTAGGGATTAGGGTTAGGGTTAGGGAATGGGTTAGGGTTAGGGAACGGGTTAGGGTTAGGGAATGGGTTAGGGTTAGAGGGTTAGGGTTAGGGTTAGTGTTTGGGTTAGGGAACGGGATAGGGCTAGGGTTAGGGAACGGGATAGGGAATGTGTTAGGGTTAGGGAACGGGTTAGGGTTAGGGTTAGGGAACGGGTTAGGGTTAGGGAACGGGTTAGGGTTAGGGGTTAGAGAACGGGTTAGGGGTTAGGGTTAGGGAACGGGTTAGGGTTAGGGGTTAGGGAACGGGTTAGGGGTTAGGGTTAGGGAACGGGTTAGGGTTAGGGAACGGGTTAGGGTTAGGGGTTAGGGAACGGGTTAGGGGTTAGGGTTAGGGAACGGGTTAGGGTTAGGGAACGGGTTAGGGTTAGGGTTAGGGAACGGGTTAGGGTTAGGGAACGGGTTAGGGTTAGGGAACGGGTTAGGGTTAGGGTTAGGGAACAGGTTAGGGTTAGGGTTAGGGAACGGGTTAGGGTTAGGGGTTAGGGAACGGGTTAGGGTTAGGCTTAGGGAACGGGTTAGGGTTAGGGAACGGGTTAGGGTTAGGGAACGGGTTAGGGAACGGGTTAGGGTTAGGGAACGGGTTAGGGTTAGGGTTAGGGTTAGGGGTTAGGGTTAGGGAATGGGTTAGGGTTAGGGGTTAGGGTTAGGGTTAGGGTTAGGGGTTAGGGGTTAGGGTTAGGGAACAGGTTAGGGTTAGGGTTAGGGAACGGGTTAGGGTTAGGGAACGGGTTAGGGAACGGGTTAGGGAACGGGTTAGGGTTAGGGGTTAGGGTTAGGGGTTAGGGTCAGGGTCAGGGTCAGGGTCAGGGTTAGGGGTTAGGGTTAGGGGTTAGGGTTAGGGGTTAGGGTTAGGGTTAGGGGTTAGGGTTAGGGGTCAGGGTCAGGCTCAGGGTTTTTTTTTTTTTTTGAAACAGTTCTCTTTACCCATGATCACTGAGTGACGCCTGGGGCAGGGAGGCCGACCAAGAGTCTCGGGCGAGGGCTCCCCCACCGTCCTCCCTCCCCCCACGCCACGTCGCCCAGTGGCATCATGGAAAGAGGATTCTCCCATGCAAACCCCGGAGCCGGAGGGGAACTGGGAGCGCAGTTCTGCCCCCCCTGTCCCCGGGGCACGGACACGGCCACAGCACGGGGGGGGCGGAGAGGCCCCGGGGACACGAGACACTGGGGAGGAAGAGGGGTCCACCCGCAGCTGACCCCAGGCACCGGCGACCTGATGCGGTGGCGGCGCGGGGATGAGTGGCACGTGGGGCGAGGCTTGTAGCAGCGAGTCCCCCCTCCCCTCCTTTCGGACGAAGAAGGAAGACTTGGGCCCCGCGACTGGGGAGAAGAAAGGGGAGCAGGCAGCTTCTCCTAGCATGTGGCCCGGGAAGGAAGCCCCGCTCCCTTCCCGCGGGGAAAGGGCACCCATCTCCCTTCGGAAACTGATCAATAAATTACAAAGTAGAGAAAAGGGAGGTGGAAGTTTGGGGCGGGATTTCTTCCTGCCCTCTTCGTTCCCCCTCTCAGTCCAGTTAAGGAGGATTCCTTAATATGGATGGGTTTTATCCAATCAGTTGAAGGTATTAAGAAAAAGATTGAATTCCCTTGAGGAAGAGGGAATTTGGCCAGCCTTTGCCTTCAGATTTTAACTGCAATATAATCTATTTCCTAGGTCTTCAGACTTCCCATCCATGCTGCAGGTTTTAGACTTGCCAGCCTCTGCATCCAATCATGGGAGCTAATTCCTTAACCATCAATCAGTCATTCTCTCCTCTCACTCCCTCCCTCCCTTTGTCTCTCATTACGCTAGTTTCTGGGTAACTCTCTGAGAATAATGTGCATTGCCCACAACCCTAAGTTTTCTAATTTAAGTGGTTGGATCATGGCATGTTTTATGGTTAATTTTTTCTTTTACTAAAATATTTTTGCAAAAGAAATATGCAGTGGAAATTTCTCCATGGTCATTGGTCATCACTATATTTATTAAGTTTGGTTTGGTTTATAATAATAAATTCAAATATATATTATTAGTTTGTAAAGTAAGATAAAGTTAAAATAAGTAAAATACTAAGCTAAAATGGATTAAAATGCAATTCAGTCTTCCTTTTTGCTTGAAAAGAAGAGTTTTCCTGCAACTCTGCAAAGAAGCTACAGGAAAATTCAAAGAACAAGAGAAAATGTGCTCTGTCAGGCTGTAGATTAATGCTATGGGATGTTTGCTCAACATGTCCAGAAATTTAAGACAGAACTATTAGATATTTGAATCTTGGAGAATGCATAAGATATGAAGAGGAGTTGAAAAGTCTTAGGAGTATTTCTATAATATTTGGTAAGAAAAAATATTCATAAAGCCAAAATTTTGCTCCGCAATTAGACCTTAAAAATAATTTTGCTTTATTATGAGGATTTGGCCTTTGCTTTATTTATATTAGGATGTACCTGCTTTATCTTTGCCTTGCACTTACCTTTTAATTTTTTGATATTTTTATGTGTGTTATTTATGTCTGGCATATTTTATATATATCTTATTTGATAGATTCTCATCGGATATTTAATTTTAAACCAACTGTAATTATTTTTAATAGGAAAGTTTCATTTTTGTATGAAAAGATTTGTGCAAAATATCAAGCTATAAAATATTTAGAACCTCTTCACATAAGTAGGATAAAAACATTAACTTATACTTATCAAAAATGATCTATAACTTTCTTTCAGCATTGACGTGTTATTTTTTTCTTAAAGATTTTATTTATTTATTTGACAGAAAGAGAGAGCACAAACAGGGGGAGCAGCAGGGAGAGAAAGAAGCAGGCTCCCACAGAGCAGGGAGCCCCTGATCCCAGGACCCCAGGATCATGACCCACACAGAAGGCAGATAGATACTCAACCAATTGAGCCACCCAGGTGCCCTGAGGTATGTTATTTTTTCTACTCTTTTTTTATCTCTTTCAGCTATATGTACTTTATAATGGCATATTACTTATATCCTTCAAAAAGTTTTTGTTTGTTTGTCTTCTTGGTCATTTGAGTTTTTGCTTTTAGACACAATCAAAAGAACTTCTATCAGCTTATAAAGACTTGTAAACACTCTTTTTTTTTGTAAACACTCTTAATGCAGCAATTG
The DNA here is from genome assembly GCF_018345385.1 of Vulpes lagopus. NCBI lineage: Eukaryota > Metazoa > Chordata > Mammalia > Carnivora > Canidae > Vulpes > Vulpes lagopus. The sequence goes on along the minus strand of NW_024570379.1, from coordinate 16,053 downwards.
AAAGCAAAAATCTCAAATTACTTGGATATATTAACTATAGGAATAAAATTGACAGTTATTACAAATTTGAAAATCAAATGCACAGCAACATATATAAAGACCTATACACAAAGATCAGATACAATGAGTCATATATATGCAAGGCTGGTTTTATGTCTAGAAAACAATTAATATAAGGCCTCATCATAATAGGATAAAATAAAAAAAAAGATTATCTCAATAGGTGTAATAAAATAATTTGCTAACATCTAAAACATTCACATTTTTAAAAAAGAGAACCCTCAATAACTAGTAATATAAATTATTTTTCTTACTCTGAAAATGGCATCTACAAAATAAATAAATAAATAAATAAATAATAAATAAATAAAAAAGATGACAACAAATAGCACACTTTAAATATTTCCTCTACCCCTAAGATTGAAAAATAAATAAATAAATAAATAAATAAATAAATAAATAAATAAATAAATAAATAAATAAATATATATTTCCTCTACCCCTAAGATTGGATACATGCCATACAGGAAGTTTTATCTCAGTACTTCTGCTTAACAGTATAATAAAGATTCAAGACAATATAGTAAGTTAATAAAGAATAAATAGATTGAAAAAAGAAGAAATAAAAATGGTCCTTTTTCACAACACAATTTCTTATGTAGATATTTTAAAATAATTTAAATGACTAATAAGGAAATAAATGACTAATAAGGAAATTTTAGCAAAGATGCAAGATACAATTAATGTAAAATGTCAATTGGATTTTTATCTCCTACCAAAAAAAGTCTCTGAATGTGAAATTAAGAAAGCACTCTTATTCACAATGACATAAAAAATAATAAAATATTTAAGAACAATTTCAACAAAAAAGTATAAGACAGGTACACCGAAAACTACAAAACACTCCTGAGGGAAATTAGGTATCTCTAAGTGAATGGAGAAGTATATCAAGCTCATTGATTGGAAGAATAAATATTGATAGTATGGCAATTTTTTCAAACCAATCTGCAAAATCAGTGAAATTCCTATTGAAATCCTTATTTTGTAAATTAGCAAGCTGATGATAACATTTATTTAGAAAAGCAAAGGATAGCTACGGCAGTATTTTAAAAATAAGTCCAAAACTGAAAGACTATCTGAATTCAAAACTTACACGAAAACTAAATTAAATATATTTTCATAAAGATAAACATATAAATCAATGGAAAATAATAGAAAGTCCAGAAAAACACCAGCATGTTTTTGGTCAGCTGATTTAGGGTAAAAAGTGCCAGAAGATTCAATGAAAAGAGGTCAGCTTCTCAACAAACAATGAGGAAACAACTGGGTGTCCCAAAACATACATACATTTAGTATAAATTGAATGAACTTAGATCCTTACCTCACACCATGCACGAAAACAAAAACAAAAGCAAACAAAAAAATCTAAAAATGAGCAACAGACCTATACACTATACACAAAAACTAAAATTATAAAACTAATAGAGAAAATGCAGGAAAATTTTGCGTGGTCTTAAATTAGGCAAAGGTTACTTATACATGACATCAGATGTATAATTCACAAGAGACAACATTAAAAGTGCAACTTTATCATAATTAAAAACTGACTTCTCTGGGGGCACCAGCAGTGTATGAGGGCTCCTCATTATAGTATTATCATTTTGCTGAAGACTAAAAAAGAAAAGGATATTTTCATATACTTATTGTCCATTGGATTTTTTTTTTAAATAAAGTTTCTCCCTCCTTTGTAGGAACTGCTTGACTGGAGCAAGCAGTTCAAGGACTATTAGCTGATGTACGTGTCACATTTTAAGCAGAAGTATTTTAGGGAATAAGTTTTCTCTCTTTTCTTTACTCTTAGGTGTTAACTCCATCTGTTATTCTTCACTATAATTTCTCTGATGCTGTCAAAAAAGTTTTTTTAATAGTTTGCCAAGTTTTTCTAATTCTTCTCAGTAGGAATCTATTAGTCTAATTTACCTAGACCTCCTTTAATAGAAACAGAACATACAATTCACTTTTCAACAATGTCAAGTAGTTTTGTTATTTCTAAAATCAATTATCTAGACTAAAATTTTCACTTACCAACTTACATGATGTTGTGTTGGAAAAAGTTTTTTTTTCATTTCCAAGTTTTATAATTTGGGGTCCAGGGCCACCCCCATTTTATTCATAAAATGAAATAAAATATTTTCATCATTTTAAAGTTTATAATATGTGTTAATTCTTTACAGAAACAATTAAATGAAATTTTATTTTTTAAAGATTCTATTGATTGATCAATTTATTAGAGGTCACGCAAGTGGGGAAGAGACAAAGGGAGAGGGAGAAGCAGACTCCTCACTGAGCAGGAGATCCCAGGACCCTGAGATCATGACCTGAGCCAAAGGTAGACACTTATCATCTGAGCCACCCAGGTACCCTGAATTAAATGAAATTTTAATTTATTAAGATGCAATTTTCTGATAAGTATCAGTCTAAACAAGTATTGATATTAATTTTATACCGCAGCGGCTTAGAGTGGCCTTACTGTATTACAATCATAGAATGTTACTGAACAAAAATGGGATAGATTAACTAGAGTGATCATATACATTGTTCACAAAGAAAACCTCTGAATAACTTCCAGCTATTTTTACCTTCAAAAAGACCAAATGTCATTTTTTAAAATGATGTGTAGTTGCCTAAAAGCCATTTTTAATGCAAGGAAACAAGAAGGGAGTTTTACAGACTACTGGATTAATCATTTTTAATAAGATATTATTTATGAGACTTTTATTTTATTATTATTATTATTATTTTTAATGAACAGATATGTTCACATGATTTTTTTTATTTTTTATTCATGATAGACAGAGAGAGGGGGAGGGGGGCAGAGACACAGGCAAAGGGAGAAGCAGGCTCCATGCTGGGAACCCATCGTGGGACTCTATCCCAGGACTCCTGAGCCAATGGCAGGCGCTAAACCGATGAGCTACCCAGGCATCCCCTATAAGAGATTTTTAAAAATCACATCAGTGAATGAAATAATAGCCTCATTGATTGAAATCATAGCCTAATTAACTTCTACTCTTGTTACAGCAGTTCACATTTGATTAGGCATGGTTTAAGAGTTACTTGAGTTAATTACTTGCTTTTTGTCCTTCTTTATAATTTATGTCATAAGACTATTCTCTATATATTCAATACCATGTTAAACATTCTAGATGGAAGATAATCTTCCCATCATTTGAAAGTTTAGTTTGTACTTTTATTTTAGCTTTGACTGCATAATTTAAAAGGTTATAAGAGCTAGTACAGGGATCCCTGGGTGACGCAGTGGTTTAGCGCCTGCATTTGGCCCAGGGTGCAATCCTGGAGACCCGGGATCGAATCCTACGTCGGGCTCCCGGTGAATGGAGCCTGCTTCTCCCTCTGCCTATGTCTCTGGCTCTCTCTCTCTCTCTCTCTCTCTCTCTCTGTGACTATCATAAATAAATACAAAAAAAATTAAAAAAAAAGAAATGAAAAAAAAGAGCTAGTACACAGAACATATTATTTAGAATAATGTTTTTACCCATTTTATCTTTAGCACAGACTATTTTATAAATTTTGTCATTTGTTACTATAATATTTTCTTATAGTACTTCAAAAAACTATCATTTACAAATTACTAACAGATTTAATCTATTGTGAAAACAATTTGTGTATATATATATATATATATTTTTTTTTTAGTATATTTGATATAGCTTTTATCTTTGGCAACTATTCATAAAATATTTATTTGTTTTAAAAACACTTAAATAAAAAATAAAAATAATAAATAAATAAAATAAATAAATAAAAACACTTAAATATACTGGCATTTTTCAAGCCTCTAGTTTCTTTAGCTTTGAACTGTCCAATTTATGTGACCTTTGGCTAGCTTTTGAAAATATGCTCTCAACACTTAGTTCACCACTGAGTTCCAATTTGTGATACACAGAGGGAACTCTAGGAGTCCATTTATATGACAGACAGAAACGTCCTTTTTCTTTCACTGAATATCACTTTAAGAACCTAATAGGGGGAATGTAGCTTTCACAATATCTTCAGAGCCTCAAAAACTCAGCTAACTCTATTGAAAATTAGAAGACTGTAGATAGCTGATTTCCCCAACTTTACTCAAATGCACTGACAACTTTGTATATTTCATGTATTCAGTGTACATTGCTAGCTTTTAAAAGTGTGTATTTTTAATGTGATTTTAGATCAACTGTAACTAACCTCTTTTAAAATCTCTATTTTTTAAAATGTTTATTTTATAATCTTCTATTGAAATACAGCCAATAACTAGAGATAGTGCATTAACATATCCAAGATAATTGAGAAACAAACAGATTTATATATGCCACATCCCTCAAGAATCAACTATATTTTGAAATAACTTTTGCCAAGAAAATTTTTTTAAAACTCCACATTCCCTCCCTCATTAATGAAGTTAGTTATGTCCCCTCTTCTCCAATTTGGGCCTGTGTGCAATCACATTGGATTTAAAAATGACTCTTTCTATAATCAAGCACTTTATAGTATCAGACCTAAGGCATCTTTATGAATAAAGCATGCATGAGCAACAATGTTGGGAATTACGTGTGGTCAATATGAAGTCTTTGTAGCACTACGAGAAAGGTTCTTCCTCAGCCGTGAACTGGTGAGGTGAATAATTCAAGTGAGAATTGACATTGCTGGAGACCAAAATGCTGAAACATCTCTTGATTAGAATTATAAGAACATGAGAGATTTTTGGAGAGAGAATAAAGGTCATTTGGTCCATCAAGGCATATCCTTTTTAGTACTCCATTTCAGCAAGGATGGCATCTAATTGTTTCTTGAAGGACATCCCTGCTTTTTGCCTCAACAACGTTGCCTGCAGGCTCTTCTAAGCATTAATTATTCTCCACATGAAAAGGTACTTTCTGAAATATGTGGTGAATTTATTTTTTAATTTCCATTTATGTCTGTTTGTCCTATAATCTGTATTAAAATGGAAATAATAATTTGGGTTGACATTATCTGTGGCAGTTAAGACTTTATATGCTTCAAAACAGACAGCTCCAACTCTGTCCTTAATATTATATGCCCGAGATTTATGGTCCTAACAACCAGCACTGCATAGCAAACAGTGGTAGGGGTCCCAGTGAGAACATTGAATACTTTGAAAATTCATAATCCCTCAAGTATATATCTTTTCTTTGTAAAATAGAGATGGGTACTTACTAAAAATAACTGAAAAGTAAATTAATTCATTGGTGTATTCCTTATCACTTGCATATATACATATATATACATGTATTTTTATATACACATTTTTTACCCAAGATCAAATAATTATTTCATCATATTTGACTAAATATTTACAAAATATAAACATAATCACAACTTACACAAATTTGGAAATATGCATGTAAAATACATAGTATTTTCAAGTTAACCGAAAGCAAAAAAAAATGCTATTATTCTGTAGACACAAAGAAATCTGAAAACTCATTTTTTCTAAACAGCAACTAACACCCTTTTATTTTTTGTTTTTTGAAATGTTAGGAAGGGGAAATAATTACTTATACAATACACGTCTCCCTTTTGTAACATTAACTAAATTTTAGAAGATCAATTATTCTGTTGCAATGACACTAGTTAACATCTTACTTAGGCCAAATGTTGTAATGAAATCTCCATGACAAAGACAGATCCAGAGTGACTGGTAATCCAGGAGAGCCAGATAGTTAAACCAATCATTGCTTGACATTAGCTGACCACAGTGATTGGTTCTAGTTGATCCATTTAGATCAATGTTCCAAAGATTGTTCTGACTTGTGAAAAACAATTATTTGTCTTCCCTTACATACGAAGGAGGAAATACGTGGCTTCAACTGGTGTCAGCAAATTGCCAATTATAAAATAATCTAAGACATGTGAAAATGTGAAGTAGAGCCCTCCCAAAGAGGGAACTGAAGCCCTGGAGACCAATCTAAATTTCAATTTTTCAGTTACAGACCAGAGAAATTTGTTTAAACTCTTTTAGTTTAGGTGTCATTAACTGCAAATGAAAGCATTCAAACTGGTAATCTAAATTTCATTTTTAAAATAAAATATATCGTTTTTGTGTTTATATAATGTTTATGTGCTTCACATCTGTGTGAGTCTAGATATTCATAGTTATGTCATAAACTATTTTTAAGGATCATGATAAAATTATGAATAATTAAGATACTCCAATTGCAACAGTTTAAAGGTAGGCAACACACATGCGCACACACACACACACACACACACACACACACAGATATATGCTGGAAAAGAGGTAGATGGACTAAGGAGCCTATGAACATGGTCTACTGGCTGGTCCTGGCAGCATACCTACCTCAACAGTAGCTAGTAGAAACATCAAATCTAATTAAAACTCCCCCCCCTCACTTTTTCAGTTATTTTTTTTTTGTAAACTTTTTCAGTTATTACAGTATGGTCAATACCAGCACAGTAACCCAAAATAAACTTATCCACGGGATTGACCATTCTTTACAATATCCTGAAATAGAATGTCAGTTTAGACTTCTCACTTACATGTTACTTCTGAAAAAAAAAGGACATAGGTGAAGAAAAATATTCTTTTACTATTATTATTGCTTTCAGGGCCCTTGTCATTAGTTTTTATTGTCACAAAAGTAGAAGAAAGTTTCATATGATCATGAGAGATAGTTTAATCACAAAGGAAGAGGAAAGTTATGACAAGAGAAGTCTTTTTCTTTTATCACAAGAGCAGCAGGAGTCTCCCTTTATCCTGAGAAAAGTGAATCTCTTTTCCCATTTCTCTTTTTGAAACCCCTTTTGGAATAGAGGATCATAAATTTTAGGAAGGAAGAATTGATTCTGAGGCAATTTAGAATTTTTAGGCTTATTTTCTAATTTGAAAAAAGTTGTTTAACTTCTAAGATTGCTTTTTCAACTATAAAAATCATCCTAATGTATTAAACCCTAATGGCCAAGGAATTAGAAAAATTAAAATAGAAAAATATAGTGATTCATAAATTTGTTTATTCATTCCTGTGATTCCTTGAGTTCTGCAGAACATTCTATGGGCACTTGGTTACTGGAGATAAGACAATATAAAATTAAAGTATGCAATATGTGCAATGGAAGACAAGGTGAGACTTTAGAGTAAGAAGAACTCTTGAAATTTAGTCAACAGTCATTAGATTGAAATGACAAGTGAAAATTGACTTTTTAGTGGGTAAACTATACATTTCTTATCACACTATGTACACACTGTTCAAACTATCCTACTTCTGATTAATTTTATATTACCCATCAATTATGACTTTATTTGTAGTTAACAAAGAATGGTAAGTAGTAATAGGACTGCTTGAGGACATTCTCAAACTTATATATTCCTTTTTATGACAAATTATACTATTTTTCTAAATCATTTTAGTAATAGAAAAACTGAATTCAATACATTTTCACCATGCCAACTATTCAAATACACAGTTGAATTGATCTTGCATTTTCAAAATAGTTTAAATAAATTTTTGCTATAGTAATGAAGCATAGAGTAGAAATAAACATGCACACTTCTAAAGATTTAAATATTACATATATTATTCAGCCATTTTTCAATGGCTAGCAATTTCATATAGTTAATAAACACCTATTAGCTATATTAACATAGTTAATAGACTTTTTTTTGCTAATATGTTTGGAAAAGCCAAAAGTCATGAGTATGATTAGAAAATTATATGAATCCTTGCTTTGAATAATTCAATCTAAACAACTGATTTATATTATTTGAAGTAAATGAAGATATGCTTGCCCTTTAGGTGTTAATTATTTCAGCAAAACTATAAATTCTTGATTTACAATGAAGCGTAAAGATTACTGTTCTAACATGAGCTTCATGCTTACCACATACCACAGTTACTCGAATAAATGACACCAGATTTCTTTTTTTTTATTTTTTTGACACCAGATTTCTAAAGCAAATAATTCCCTGTGAGTAAATTGCACTTTGGCTTGACACTGCCTCCCACAGAAGCGGGTATATCTCTTGCCAGTCTCTTCCTTCCCCATGATCTATCCGTTTTCAACAAACACATTTAACAGCTGTGGATACAAACAAGGCACATTTGGCAAAAGTAGGAACCAGATGCCAAAATCTGAATGTATGTTCTATTCAAAGCATCTGGCCCTGTTGCTAACTCCTTGGTGTCACCGCTGTCGGCTCCCTCTCTTAATCATCTACTGGCAGGCAACAGAGGCGCATCTGGGGATATTGTCGAGGTGATGTAGCTGTGCTCTGGCTACCTTGTGAGTTGTAACCATTTTGAGGTAGCTTCCTATTTCTAAGAATGTTTTGAAAAAACTATTATGAAATATGTTATACATTATGACATATATTTATATTTTTATACTATATGAAATACACACACACACACACACACACACACACACATACTGTTATGAAACACTAAAAGAGCTCATTGAAAATAAAAATCCCAAATTTAAGACTTTCAAATTTCTGCCTGGGAGCAAGACACTGTTATCTGAAATAGTTAAAACACATCCTTACAAAGTATGTGTGAACAAATGTAAGGTACAAATTAATAGTGAAATCTGCATGATAAATGACTTTAGCTACCTAGGCAGAGGATTTGTTGTAGCTCAGATTCTCTTATGCCTGAGGCTAGCTTGCATGTGTGGAGTTTATTTGGAATTTGAGCCCAGAGAGCAGAAGGGAGGAACAAAGTAGTGAGGTGAGGTGGGAAGGGGCAGGTAGTTCAAAAGGGAAGTAGTAAATCCAACAGTAAGGTAGGCATCTCTTGATTTTTGCTGGATCCCATGGTACACACTCTGGGGACGCTCCTGAAATATTTTTTTCAGAGATACATATCTGAGGGAGGAAAAGGGGAAACATTGATTTTTATTCCCCCATCTGAGAATTATTTCCTGCTTTCCTGTGCCACTTAGAAATTTTGGAGTTGTGCATGTGAGAATGTTGACTAGATTACTGTGGTCTCCTCATTGTGTGTAAGAGAAGAAAGGAGTATTTCACATGGCACGAGCTTGTGTCAAGGCATTGTTAAATTACACCCAAAGTTGCTGGATTCTGGAATCTAAGGTGGAACTTATGAGATTTGAGTTGGTAAATAAGCAGTAACAAATACACAGCTACTATTTCCTTAGCTTTCTACATACATTGTCACATTAATGTTCACAATAACTCTAAAAGTAGATATTCTTATCATTATGCTTCTATTTTATAGTTGAAACTAAGGATGTAGAAAAGTAAGGCAGTTTTCCCAGGATCATTCAGATAGAGAGGCCCAAAACTAGAATTTGACCTTTTTCTGGATGCTGTACAAGATTCAGTCCCTGTTAACAGAGGCTCTTATCTACCAGTGACTTAAAGATCTGTTCCTCAGCACAGATGGAATGCTTTGTTCATTCCAGGTGATAGAAGGTCTGCCAGAGTTGCTACACTTGAAAATTACTCCCTAATGCTGACTCCCTAATGCTCATGCCTCATTCTCATCTATCACCCCTGCTCAGTTGACCTTCATTTTTTTAAACAAGATTTTATTTATTTTTTGAGAGAGAGAGAGAGAGAGAGAGAGAGAGAGAGAGCAGGGAGAGGGGCAGAAGGAGAGGGAGAGAATCCCAGGCAGACTGTACTGAGTGCAGAGCCTAGGCAGGGCTTGACTTTCCCAGGACTCTGAGGTCATGACCTGAGCCAAAAGTAAGAGTCAGACACTTACCCAACTGAGTCATCCAGGTGCCCATTAGGTGACCTTCCTATAGTGTCTCCTAGCTCCTCCCTCTGCCCCTAGGCCCTGACCCATTCACATAGTCACTTTCTTAGGGTTCTCAAAAAAGAATTGATAAATAAATCATAGCAAAACCTAACCAAACAGATTAAATATGTTTTTTTTTCTTTCAACAGTATTGAAATAACCATTTATTCTTCAAAGGAATTATGGGTGCTGTTCAGTCACTGGAAAAGGAAAACTGAAGAAAAATAGACCAAGAAAAGGAACTAAATCATCTATATTACAACCTACCATCATTTTATGTGTAGAAGAATAACCAATTTCTACAAACTATCCCTTTATGGTTTGGTTAAATTTAAGGTCAGAAGCAAGAAAATAATATGAGTGAATTAAATGTGCATTGGTTAACATAGATAATTTAAAATAAAATGCAGATATACACAGAAGTATATGGAAGACAACAGTTATTTTGAGTCTTACCTAGAGGAAAAAGAGTTTGCATTTCATAGGCAGAAGTGAAATCAATCTAAGTCCTCAAAGAGGAGTATGGGAGTATATAGCATTTGAAAAAGAAAATCTTTGGGCAGCCCTGGTGGCCCAGCGGTTTAGCCCTGCCTTAAGCCCAGGGCATGATTCTGGAGACCTGGGATTGAGTCCCACATCAGGCTCCCTGCATGGAGCCTGCTTCTCCCTCTGCCTGTGTCTCTGCTTCTCTCTCTCTCTCTCTCTCTCTCTCTGTGTGTGTGTGTGTCTCTCATGAATAAATAAATAAAATCTTAAAAAAAAAAAGAAAAGAAAATCCTAATAGCTATGTTAAGGTCTGGTGTGAATCGAAAAATCAAATTACTAAAATAAAAGAAATAAAATAGCTGATTTCTATAAAGTGAAATATGAGTTGGTAAGGGATCCAGATTTATTAAGGACAAAATTACCAAGATTTATTGATGGGAAAAGTTATGAAATACATGTATATATGTGACTCTAAGTCACATATTAGAGCATCAAGATTTACTTAGAGTGATAGAGACATTAGATAGGACTGACAATTTCTAGGAAAATACATGATGGATGCTACTTTATTAAGAGAAAGAAAAAAGAGACTAGAAATGGCTGATCCCGGTAGAAAAATAAATATAAAAAGAGTTTTATTTTTTTATTTTTATTTTTTTTATAAAAAGAGTTTTAGATAGAATGTTGATCATACTACAAGCCTTCAAATGTTTTTCTAGTTAACAACTAAAGGGGAAAAGGTAGTAATGAATGAGACATAAGGTTGCCAGAAATTGAATAGGAGAATCGGGGACATTACCAATATAGAAAAAATAGTGGTGTTGGCATCCAGTCCTGCCAAAAATCCCCCAAAAATATGGAAAAAAAATCCTTAGTGTGAAGTAATTTATATCACAGAATGATTCCAGTGACAAAGAAAGAGCACCAAAATTTAAGAGATGAAGCAGGCATATAGACAAATGCAATGGAATGCTATATCAAGTTAATCTTACATTAACCAGGAAATATGATTCATCTTTAAATCTCTCAAAGTTCATTGTAGTCATAGTTGAATACAGAAAATTATTAGGTATAGTAAAATGTTTTTACTGAAACATTATAAAGGTGAGCAAAATAAATGAAATATCTACTGTACTTCTGAAGGTTGACCATGAAATTTTAATGCACTATAAGATTAATAATATAGCTCAATAAGATTGATATATTAAAATATATAATCTATTAATACTTAAGGAATTATAGTAGTATTTTTTTAAATTTTATTTATTTATTCATGAGGGACACAGAGAGAGAAGCAGAGACATTGGCAGAGGGAGAAGTATGCTCCCGATGAGGAGCCCGATGTGGGATGCAATCCCAGAACCCCGGGATCACAGCCTAAGCCAGAGGCAGACATCTAACCACTGAGATACCCAGGTTCCCCAAGGAATTTTAGTAGTTTGTCAGATAAACATGCAAGTCCTTTAGTTGTAGACTTCAAAATTTTAACTTCTACACCAATGAATATAAGATACATAATTATGTACGTAGTCCATTTTGCTAAGTAACATGACTACATGCATTTGAATAGATTTTTATCTAGTGAAAGAACTAACAGCATGACAGCTATTCACTGCCTCCTATGAATTGGAAAAACGGTATTGATGGTCTAAGACATGCATTTTTATTGTTGTTCAGTCAGAACTTGAAATATACTAAGAATTCCAGGACTCTGAGAAGTATTATGAGAAGGCAGAATATATTATTTTAACATTTGAAGCAAGTAATAAAAATGTCTATTCTAAACTGACATTCAAGTTTATTAATATATTAATAAGGGCAGCAATATGTTGTCATTTTTCCTTAGAGTCATGAGGAATTATTTCAAATATGAAGCTACATATTATTGATTGAGAAACTTAATATATAAAAATTAAAGATGTCACATGTAAAAAATAAGATGTTCATCAGTTCAAACCAAAATCTCTTTAATATGGTTAAAATTTTATTTTACTAATCATGTATGTAATATGCTTAAGAAGCATGGCATTCAGAACTATATATGTGAAATACTTCACTTAAGAATTTTATTATGAGGGCAGCCCTGGTGGCTCAGCGGTTTAGTGCCGCCTTCAGCCCAAGGCATGATCCTGGAGACCCGGGATCAAGTCCCACGTCGGGCTTCCCGCATGGAGCCTGCTGCTCCCTCTGCCTATGTCTCTGCCTCTCTCTCTCTATTATGTCTCCCATGAATAAATAAATAAAATCTTTAAAAAAAAAGAATTTGATTATGAGGGACAACTGGGTGGCATAGTGGTTGAGCATCTGCCTTCAGCCTAGGGCATGATCCTGGGGTTCCAGGATCAAGTCCCGCATTGGGCTCCCTGCATGGAGTCTGCTTCTCTTTCTGCCTGTGTCTCTGCCTCTCTCTCTCTCTCTCTCTCTCATGAATAAATAAATAAAATATTTTTAAAAAGAATTTAATTATGACCATGAATGCCTTTTTTATTTTAAAAGGTAAAGTTATTTTAACACACGCAATAGAGCAATGTCCACTCTTTGAATCATTTTTTGTTTTTGTATTTTAATGATATAGGTGGTTGCAAGCAATATTTTTGCAATTTTAAAATTGAAAACTTTTACTTTATGAATACTAAATGGCCAAGAACTAAACTTGAAGAGATGAAAAAAAGAGCAGCAGATGGGGAGGATGTGAAGCCAACCATACTTAAGAAGCCGAAACCAATTAGAAAGGTATCACTGAAAGCTATTCTACACAGCCGACCTAAAATGGAGAGCAAGTATAATAATAAAATGCCATGGTTGATAGCTCGTAAGGCCTGTGGAATGTCAAGAAGCAGTACGAGTGCAATGTTAGCACCTTAATAAGCAATTTATGAGTAATTCAATGCAAGACTGTTTCTGTTTTTGGAAATGAAAATAATCGATCGAAACAAGAAAAGTCAAATTGAAATGAAAATAATCGAATCGAAACGAAAATAATCGAATCGAAAAGAAACGAATTGAATTGAATCGAATAATATCAAATCGAATCGAAAATAATCAAATCGAATTGGAAAAAAATCGAAACGAAAATAATCAAATAGAAACAAAATAATCAAATCGAAACGACAAAAGTCAAATCGAAATGAAAATAATCGAATCGAAACGAAAAATAATCAAATCGAAAAGAAACGAATTGAATCGAATCGAAAAAAATCAAATCGAATCGAAATTAATCAAATTGAAACGAGAGAAATCAAATCGAATCAAAAATAATCGAATCGAATCAAAAATATCGATGAAAATAATCGAATCGAATTGAAAAAAATTCGAATTGAAAAGAAACGAATTGAATTGAATAGAATAAAATCAATATAATAGAAAATAAACAAATCGAAACGAAATAATCAATCGAAACGAAAATAAATGAATCGAAACGAAAAAAAATCAAGTAGAAGTGGAAAAAAATCGAAACGAATCGAAAATAATCAAATCGTATCAAAAATATCAAATCGAACCGGAAATAATCAAATCGAAATCGAAAATAATCTAATAGAAATGAAAATAATCTAATCGAATCGAAAATACTTGAATTGAAATGAAAATAATCGAATCCATACTGAAAAAAATCGAATCAAACGAAAATAATCGAATCGAAAGAAAAAAATCGATCAAATAGCATCAAATCGAAAAAATCGAATCGAATCCAATTGAAAAAAAGAATTGAAATGAAAATAAACGAATCGAAACAATAATAATCGATCGAAACGAAAATAAATGAATCGAAAACGAAAAAAATCATGTAGAAGCGAAAAAAATCCAAATCGAATGAAAATAATCAAATTGAATCGAAATTATCAAATCGAATCAAAAATAAACAAATAGAAACGAAAATTATCGAATCGAAAGGAGAAAAGTCAATCGAAATGAAAATAATCGAATCGAAAATGAAAATCATCGACTCGAAAAGAAACAAATTGAATTGAATCGAATAATATCAAATCGAATCGAAATAATCAAACCGAATTGACAATAATCAAATCGAAATGAGGAAAAATCAATCAAATCGAAAATAATCGAATCGAATCGAAAATAAACAAATCGAAATGAAAATAATCGAATCGAATCGAAAAAATTCGAATCGAAAAGAAACAAATTGAATCGAAAAAAATCAAATCGATTCGAAAAAAATCAAATCGAATAGAAAATAATCGAATCGAAACGAAAATAATCAATTGAAATGAAAATAATCGAATCGAAACCAAAATAATCAAATCGAGATGAAAATAATCGAAATTGAAATGAAAATAATCAAATCGAAACTAAAATAATCGAATCAAATCGAAAAAAATCAAATCGAATAGAAAATAAACGAATCGAAATGAAAAAAATCAAGTAGAAGCGAAAATAATTAAATGGAATCAAAAATAATCGAATCAATATGAAAATAATCAAATCAAAACGAAAATACTCGAATCGAAACAAAAAAAATCGAATCAAAAAGAAAAAAAATCAATCGAAACAAAAATAGTCAAATTGAAACGAAAATAATCAAATCGAAATGAAAATAATCGAATCAAAATGAAAAAATATCAAATCGAATCGGAAAAAAGTTTGAATCGAAAAGAAACAAATTGAATCGAATCGAAAACAATCGAATCGAATCGAAAATAATCAAATCGAAACGAGAAAAATCTAATCGAATCGAAAATAGTTCAATCGAATCGAAAAACAAATCAAAATGAAAATAATCGAATCGAATCAAAAAAATTTGAATCGAAAAGAAACGAATTGAATTGAATCGAAAAAAATCAACTCGAATCGAAAATAATCAAATCGAAACAAAAATAATCGAAAAGAAAATAATCAAATCGAAACCAAAATAATCAAATCAACATGAAAATAATCGAATCGAAAATAATCAAATCGAATAGAAAATAATCGAATCGAAACGAAAATAATCAATCGAAAAGAAAATAAATCGATACCAAAATAATCGAATCGAAAATAATCGAATCGAATCGAAAATAACCAAATCGAAACTAAAATAATCGAATCGAATCTAAAATAATCAAATCGAATAGAAAATAATCGAATCGAAACAAAAATAATCAATCGAAACAAAAATAATCAAATCGAAACCAAAATAATCGAATCAAATCGAAAATAATCGAGTCGAATTGAAAATAATCAAATAGACACGAAAATAATCGAATCGAATCAAAAAAAAAATCAACTCGAATCGAAAATAATCAAATCGAAACGAAAATAATCAATCGAAAAGAAAATAATCGAATCGAAACCAAAATAATCAAATCGACATGAATAAAATCAAATCGAATCGAAAATAATCAAATCGAATCGAAAATAATCAAATCGAAACTAAAATTGGGAGGAGAGAGGGGCAAGATGGCGGAGGAAGTAGGGTCTCCAGGTCACCTGTCCTCAGCAAATTACCTAGAAAACCATCCAATCATCCTGAAAACTACGAATTCGGGCCTGAGATTTAAAGAGAGACCAGCTGGAACGCTACAGTGAGAAGTGTTCGCGCTTCTATCAAGGTAGGAAGACGGGAAAAAAGAAATAAGGAACAAAAGGCCTCCAAGGGGGAGGGGCCCCACGAGGAGCCGTGCTGAGGCCGGGGCGAGTGTCCCCAGGACAGGAGAGCCCCGTCCCGGAGGAGCAGGGCTGCACCAACCTTCCCCGCAGAAAGGGGCTCCCGGGGAATTGGAGCAGGATCCCCAGAAAGGCGGGGACGCCCTCGGGCTCCCTGGGACAG
>NW_024570378.1:0-6898 GCF_018345385.1 Vulpes lagopus | reverse complement strand
CTCATCTCATCTGTCTCTTACCAGGGGTCACTACAGGCCGGTCGTTCAGTCCTAAATTCTGATGGCGAAGGAGACGAGACAGGTGATTACGTGCCCGTCTAACTGCCTGCCTATCCCACAGCCTTCAGTTTGTACGGCTGTGCTGCCCCTTACCTTTTGATTAACCCCTGTTAGCGAATGGCCACGAGCGCCTCATCTCAGTGTTTGGGGACTTGATATCGAAATAAGGCGGTTCTAAGAATCTGTGGCTGCTAAGGTGTAACAGTCTGCAGCGCGAGGCACGTTAAGAGTTTCTGGCTAGTAGTCTAATAAATTTTTTTTTAAATGAATTTTGGAGTGTCATCTTACGAGAGGCGTTTGGTGTGACATGAAACACTGCCCAGGAATGGAGTCATACCTTCCTGGTGTTGTGTGTTGAGGAGCATTCTTCCATACCTGATTTTGACTGTCTTCTCAACAGTCCCATGAGGTCGGTGGGGAAGGCAGGAGGAGCCCTCCAAGGCTTCGGTTTGGTAGATCTGAGTTGGGGGAAGGGTGGGTCGCTGAGGAAGGATGAGATGGTAGGAAACGGTGGCGAAACAGAAAGCTCCTGATGTTGACCGCCTATTATAGCTATATTAAAATAATTTCCCACCCCGGGGATCCCTGGGTGGCCTCAGCAGTTTTGTGCGCCTGCCTTTGGCCCGGGGCGTGATCATGGAGTCTGGGGTCGAGTCCTTCGTCGAGGCCTCCCGCATGGAGCCTGCTCCTCCTCTGCTGTGTCTCTGCCTCCAATCATAAATAAATAAATAAATAAATAAATAACTAAAATAATAAATAAATAAATAAATCCTTAAAAAAAATACTTTTCCAGGCCTCTCTGCGGGTTAAGTGCTGGACTTATAAATCTGTTTTGAAGTTGGTTGAATCTATTCTTTGAGCCTTGTTCTAATTGTCTTAAAGGGACAAATAATATCAGCCTCATAGGATGGTTGTTAGTCAGAATCAAATAAACGTCCAAAGTGCCTCACGGGACGTGGTTGGCTATAGTTATTTTTTCTTTCATCTGTTTATTTGCATGGTTCTTTGCAAGTAGGTACGGTTCTTCTTTCTTCCTTGATACAGGTGTTCTGGAACGATTTTTCTGACTCTTGCCCCCCAGTCTCATAGTCTCTCTGGTCCTTGAAGCGAGGCGTGCCTTCAGGCAGGCCAGCCCCACGTCTGGCTGATGATGGCATCAGTACCATTAACAGTGACGGCAACCCAAGTATAGGGCACCCTGGTCTATCTCACTGAGGTTTTTGAACACGACTCAAAAGCAGCTTGTATGTGTGTGTTTCCCGCACAGGTGGATTGGCTATGTGTTTCTGGTGAGACAACAATGGACTGAAATGTGCATTGACACGGCTGTTTGTCAACAATGGCGCATGACTCGCCCCGTGGCAAGAGAGAGATTCCAGTAATGGTAAGGCTG
Organism: Vulpes lagopus; assembly: GCF_018345385.1. Classification (NCBI taxonomy): domain Eukaryota; kingdom Metazoa; phylum Chordata; class Mammalia; order Carnivora; family Canidae; genus Vulpes; species Vulpes lagopus. Next base: position 5,445 of record NW_024570378.1, on the reverse strand, counting down.
CCCCTCAGACTTGGGATTGCTTGTGTAAAATGTCCCCTCTCCGTAACATGTCGGGGGGCTCTTGGGGAGGCTTGTTCCTACCCTGATGATGGCAAGCGGAGCCTCCGCGCAACGATGCGAATGACGAGACCTGGACTACTATGGCTTGCTCTCATCCCATCTCGGTCCACCCCTTAGCCTGGAGGGCGATGGCAGGAAGAGCAATTGGGAGGCCTGACTACGCTTTTTGGCGTCCAGAGAAGTGTTCTGTGCATTGGGAAGGATTTATCACATAACATCATTCCAGAACCAACTATGGAGTTTAAATCAGGAGCCCCATCTTCCCTGATCTCTCTACTCTTGTCTACTTACCAGATACGGTCCTGGTGTTCAGCCTCTGGAGCTTCTCAGCGTTCTGTGAACCTACCCTCCCATCCCTTTATTATTTTACACGTGCAGTTCTTTGCTCTCCAGAAATGGTCGTTCCTCCTTTTCTTTATTTTCTTTTTTTTTAACTAGAAACCTCTTTCTCATATATACCCTCTGATTCCATTTATAATTAGTTCCAAGAACAGGTGGACGTCATCTGTGGTTAACAGAGATCAGAAGTGGTCATCTGAGTGTGGGAAATGGCCAGAAAGAGGCATGCGGGAACTTTCTGGCCATAGAGATGTCTGTATCTTGTTTTGGGGTATTGGTTACAGGGCTGCACGAGTTCGACCGCAACGCCCCTTAACACTGTAGGTTTCATACTTTATTCATACCTCACGTCTTACAAACTCTTTTTCACCCTCAGGTTCATACTGCGTTTAATGAGACCCTATCGTTTGAGTAGAGCTGAAATATTTATGGGTGACACTACCACCAGCATGTCTTGAAGTAATGAGTAGATTTAGGAAGCGAAAGCAAATTGGCAAGGGTACGCTCGAAGGGGAGCGTGGGTATGTGGGTTTGTTTTCTCTGCTTTCAGTTTGTTTGATATGCTACATTACGAAACTTTAAAGTCTCTTCCCTTTCTTTTTCTTATTTTGAGTGACAGAGAGCAAGTAGTGAGCAGTGGCAAGAGCTCGGGGGTGGGGGGTTACACCGCGAGAAAGAGAATCTTACGCCGGCTTTCCCACTGCCGGCTCTTGCTTCCTGAGTCTCAGACCTGAGCCGAAATCACGAGCTTGCGGAAAATAAAAACCCCCCCCTTTTAAATCTTAAAAAAAGTTGAATAACTAACAAGTGGATTCCCTGGGTGGTTCTGAGGTTTTAGTGCCTTTCCGTCGTTCCGGGGTGTGATTCCTGCGGGCCAGGGATCGATTCCACATCGGGCTCCTGGCATGGAGTTGCTTCTCTGCCCTCTCTCTCTGTGCCTCTCGTGAATAAACTAAGATAAACTCTTTAAGAAATTTATTTACTTGAGAGAGAGAGAAAGAGAGCGAGCGTGAGAGAGCGCACAGGTGGGGGTAGGGGTAGAGGAGAAGCAGGCCCTCGGCTGAGCAGGCGCGACCATACTGCGACTGTGAAACCAGGACTCTGGGCTCATGACCTAAGCTGAAGGCAGATGCTTTAACCAGCTGAACCTCCCACACTTCAAGAGTCAGAGGCTTCACTGATGCGCCCTCCTCAGGCACTACCCACCCCCCCGTACATAGTCTTATCCCTTTGGGTTACCGACAGTACTTTGGTTTATGCCAATTATCTTGCTTCTCTTGTTATCTTATAATAATTCTGCTGCCAGAAGGTGTTTACAATCGAAAACTTTAGACTTCAGCAGCTTCTTGACGTACAGTAAATTACAGTCGAACTTTGAAAACCATGGGGCGGGGGAGGTGTTTGCTCCCTGAACAGTCGCATATCCTCATATTACTATTGCTGTTCCCGAAGCTTACTGCTAGATAACAAAGCCCCGGGTGACGTTGCCCGCGAGTCCTGCTGATAACGTAAACACAGGTCCACGCCTATCTTTGCGTGCCTGTGTTCTGCTGATTCCTTCGATAGAGGAAGCTAGAGGAATGAAACCGTTAAGAAAAATCTTAAGGACGGGGTGCTTGCAGCTTGGTGTTAAGCATCCCACTCTCATTCAGTTCGGTTTTGACTCAGGGTCGTGAATCACGCCCGGTGGAGCCTACTTAAAGAGAGGATTGCCTGGGCGGCTCCGTGGTTGAGGGTTCGCCCTCTGGCTAGGGGGTGGACCCGGTCGTCCGCTCGAGTCCCGCACGGGCTCCCCTGCATGGAGCTGTTCTCCCTCTGCTGCGGTCTCTGCCTCCTACTCTGGGTCTCTCATGAAATCGATACCACCCATTTATCCAGCACAAACGAAAGAAGAAAGAAAGAACCCGACACACGTCCAGAGGAAACGCATACAGTGCGGTAATATTTACAGTCATGTGTTACTGTTTCAAGGAAACAATCTTGTGTCTGGATTCCACGGAGTTCCGACACTCCTGATGATACATGGGTGCAGCTGTGTTTGCAGGGTTATGTGTTTAGCGAGAGGGACTGGCACCTTGTAACAGCCTCTGCGACCATTTCACAGTCTTTTCATACCCCATACCCCCCCAACCCCCCCACCCCCCCATTACCCCTCCCCCTGGTGCGCCCCGGTTTTGATGCTTTTGTATAGAACGCAAAAGGTCCCGCGAATGGGGGAGAGTGGCGCCGTCGGGGCCTCCAGAGAGCCTGGTCCTGCTCCAGTTCCGGAAGGCGGGGACCGCGGAGGAGGCCACGCTTCATGGAGGGAGTAGAAGCGTTGCTGTCCTTGCAGAGCCCAAGTCCCCACGGCCCACGCGCCCCTGCCCCCGGGGCGCCCCCCGCCTCGCCGCCGCCCCCCGGGATCGGCTGCCTCCTGCCCCCGGCCCTTGCCCCCCCCCCCCCCCCCCCCCCCCCCCCCCCCCCCCCACCGGCCGGCGCGGCCCCTCGGCTCGACCTCTGGCTGCGGAGCGCCTCAGAGACCCGGACGGCGCAGGCCGCGCTGGGCTGGGGGCGGCCGGCCCGAGGCCGGGGCGCGGGCCCACGGCGTGGCCCGGGCACACCGGGCCACGCGCCTTTCCCGCTGCAAGCGTTCTGTTGTTGTTGTGTCTCTTGAGCCTTCTATTTTTTCAGGGACTTAAGTGCCGGTGGGGCGCACTGTTCCCCGCCCGTGGGGCCGCTCCCCGAGGGCCCTGCCTGCGGGCGCTGTGGTCGGTCACTGGGACGGTCCTGAGAACCGGCTGATAGGGCTGGTTCTGACCTCTTCCCGCACCCGCGGCCGGTGGAGCAGGGACAGCCAACGCTTGGCCGCCGCCTCAGCCGCCCGCGGCCCCTCCTCAATCTGCACCACGCGCACTGCCACCTGCTCCGGCTAGCCAGCCCGGCGTGGGCGCTGAGTGGGTCACAGTCGCGTCTGGATAGGTGTGAGGAGCCGTTTGTGGGACCTCCTGGCGGCCCAGCGTGATGTTCCTTTTCCTTATGGAATTGTGTTCCACTGAATTGATCAGCTTCTTCGAGTTTTATGGTCCTGTCATTTCTGTGTACTTTCCAGTCCAATTGTTTTTTTTTAAATTTTTAAAATTTTTATTTACTTAGATAGTGCACAGAGAGCGAGAGAGAGAAGAGAGAGAGGCAGAGGGACACAGCCCAGAGGGAGAAGCAGGCTGCCGCTGCACCAGGGTGCCCGATGTGGGTATCGATCACGGGTCTCCGGTTGCACCCGGGGCAAAGGCCGGCGCAAAACCGCCTGCGCCAACAGGGGACCCCACTTTCCAGGCAATTTGCCCCTTGAACTCTCAGAGGCTGTATAAGTGATTATTTTTTAAAAACATATAGTTTTTGAACACATTTACATATTCTGTCCATTTTATCTTCTTGAAGAAATCTTCAGTTCTACTCAGGAAATCTGGATTCCTTGCTCTCTAGGCCAGATTACATCTTACCTTGGAATATCTTAGGTCTATACCTTTGCCTGCTGTTTTCTCTTATGTTAGACTTGCCTGATCCTTATTTTTGTTTGTTTGTTGTTAGTTTACTTCCTCCTTTTGGTGGAGCATCTCCTGTGTAGCTTCCTTTGGCCACGACTTTGCGAACGTGCAGAACCTGGACACTGTCATTATTTTCATTGTTGTGTGGGGAAGTCGAGGTCATTCTGATATGGGGACTTTGGGTGGGGACCCCTTTTTGGTTTTTCCTCCTAGTACATGTATCAGTATCCCCTTGTTGACAACATTCTGAAAATATCTTTTTTTTTTGTACACATAAGAAGCTTTTTTACAAAAAATTTTTATTTATTTATGATAGTCACACAGAGAGAGAGAGAGGCGCCAGAGCCATAGGCAGCGGAGAAGCAGGCTCCATGCCGGGAGCCCCGACGTGGGATTCGATCCCGGGTCTCAGGATGCAGCCCTGGCCAAGGGCCTGGCGCCCTCAAACCGCCGTAATCACCCCAGGGATCCCCTATTCTGAACGATCTGCTGATGCACCTTCTTGATGGCATTTATTCATTTCCTTAACTAAGTGGGTGGTGCCATTGTATAACTAGAGATCCTAGTCTTGCACTGTGACGGAATTTTAGACTTGTCTTATTTGGTGATTTCCTTTTCTGTCTTCCTTTTGTCTGAAACCCACGGCTGTCTATTTCTGCGAGACTGGTTCCATCCTGAATGACTTTATTCACATTTTCTTGTCTTTCTGCCCTGTTCATTTTTCATTCCCTTTTGGGTCCCCCCACCCCAAACACACACAAACATTCCAGCTCAAATTTCTCAATTACGCTTTACTTTCCAACCACCCTGTTGAATTTTTTACTTTGTCGCCCTTTTTAATTTCTAAGTGCCTTTCTTGTTGGTCTTGTTTGATTTTCTAATTCTTGCTGAAGTGAGTTTGGGTTTCTTGTTTTGTTTTGTTTTTTTTTCTGGGACATGTGTTGTGTCATTTCTGCGAACCAATGCCTACTCTTGTATTCTGGAGATTCTGAAGATATTTCTTTTTTTCCTAAAAGTTTATTAGGTTGTTGTAAGGGATCTCCTGGGTGGAGCCAGCGGCCTGCTCGTTAGGCCGCCTGCCCCCTTCTGGCCCACGGACTCGCGCAAGTTCGTGCGCAGTTCCGGGATCGAGTGTCCCCCACGCTCGGGCCCTCCCCACCCTCCCCCCCCGCGCGCTTCTCACACTCTGCCATTCCGTTGGCTTCTCCCTGCCCACTCCTCTCTCTCATGCTCTATCATCACATAAATATCTTCTTAAAAAAAAAACCCCCAAGTCATTATAGTTTTCACCATTCCTTACATTTATAGTCATGTTGATCCCCATTTTGAGTTAACTTTCTTTCTATAAAAGGTTATGAGGCACATATCTTTTAGGTCTTTTTTTGGGGGGGGGGGCTTCAATGGTTATCTTTTGCTCCAGAACCCTTTGTTAAACAGGCTATCTTTCTTCCATTGAATCTGTTCTGTCAGAAATCAGGTTTGGCATATTGTGAGGGTCAATCTCCAGATCCCTCCTCTGTTC
>NW_024570377.1:0-7922 GCF_018345385.1 Vulpes lagopus | reverse complement strand
ATGATCCAGTGCCCTGTCTCAAAAGGCAGGCTCCCTGTTCAGCAGGAACCTGCTCCTCCCTCTCCCTCTGCCCCTTCGGCTCATGCTTTTCTCTCCTCTCTCTTTCAAATAAATAAATAACATCGTGAAAAAGAAACAACAAACAAACAACAGAAGGAAAGAGAAATCTCCCATGTTGAAGAATTTAAAACAAATTTGTGCATCATTTCCACCCTCAAGTGGATGAGCATAGCTCTTCCACTCTTATGTGTGGAATAACACATAGTATACTTACTACTACAAAATATGTTATGAAAAGTTAAAATAAATAATATAATAATAATAATAATAATAATAACTAATAATCATTTACTATGGAGAAAGCGACAAACACTACCTCAGCAAGATGATCAGATAGATACCAGACTGATAATCATGTTGATAGTATCTGTCCTTATATGATATAATAAAGATGGAGTATATCTCTGTATTATAATCCACAGCACAGATCTTGAGTAAAACGAAAGACATGTCCAACTGAGGGAGATTTTACAAATTACCCTACTTCTCAAGGTGTTTAAACAAACAACAAGGAAAAGGCTGAAAACTGTCACAATCCAGAGGAGCCTAAGAAAAACATGAGGGATAACTGTAAATGTGATGTGAGGGATGGGAACTTTAGCCAAAAACTAAGGATATCTGAATAAAGTTTGTATGGTCTTTGGTTATGCAAATATTTTAATATCTGATTCATTAGCTTATATTTGTACTGTTACTAATATAAGATATCGATAATTGGAGACATCGAGTGCGAGGGCATGAGAATTCTCTGTACTGTCTTCTCAATTTCCTGTTGAAATCTTGGGTTTTTTCTTAATAAATAAGATTTATTTGAAAATTGACTGAAAATGAATCAGGTCCAAGTGTGATGACTCTTAAAGAATTAGTTTAATTGAATTTTTTGCCTTATCTTAAACAGTTCCTTCCGATGGAACAAAGTTAAGAATTTTATATCAGAAGGAAGAAAAAAACACTTAGAAACACGTATAGGCCTCCTCAACCTGAAAAGCTGGAAAGGGATAATTAAATAGCAAAAATAGATAAAAATACTTCTTTTATTTTATTTTTTTTATTACTCTTTTTATATTTGACACATATGCAAGTGCATTTTAAAATTAGCAATGCCTAACATTTATTTCTTGGACATTTGTCTTCCAAAGGAGTTCACAGTGCTTCAGTGTCAGTTAAAAAATGATCGTGTGAAATTTTTATTAAACCAGATTTTACTGGGAAATTCCTGCCCTTATAATACTTTTTTGATTTTATTCAGTTCCTTCCTAATCACTGAGCATTTTAGTTAGAGCTTTCAACTATTAGGAATGCCTCAGAAAAGCCTATGTTTTAAGTTTGCTATTATAATTCCCTAATGGAATCACGTATCGTTTTTCCTTCGCTCAGATTTGGCACACGTAGGCCCCTGATAAATACTGAATAGTGATTGGATTAAATTACTTTTTCTTCATTTCATCAGCAATTTCATTCTTATATTGGTCCATTTCATGTTATAATGGGTTTCAACATCAACTCAAGTAGGTTAGGGATCCAGTTAATTTATTTAAGGTTTTGGTGCTACCTACTATGTGCAAGGTGCTAGGAATACCAAGGTTAACCGCATAGATGCTGTGCCTATCTCCCTCCAGGCCAGGCGGGTGGGAGAGACGGTTACTTACCAAAAGGTGTCTGAAAGGACATCTAGAACAGATTATAGTAGCCACATATAAAGGTAAATTTACAGCTTTCTACAAGTACATATTAGAAGGCTTAGTCTAACTGGGCTCAGAGAAGATGAACAAAGCAACATTTATATTAAGACATAGAAGAAAAGGAGAAGGTCAAGTGGTGGAAGAGAATATTATGAGGAAAGGAAGGTTTCTGCCTTCTGAATTGTAGGGCTCTGGCAAGTCCATTGAGCTTAGAGCTCTGAACCTTTTCTTTTTTTGGCAAAACGTGAACAGTAATAATGCCTGTGCCATAGAAGCTTAATGATAAAGAGTTGGGACTTTATTCGTACATTACCTAGGACGTAGGGAAGTACTTAATAAAAAATTTTCTGGTGGCCATAACCGCCTGGGTCAGGCTTCCTTGTGTTCGAATCCACTTAACTAGTGTTTGACCTTGGTCAGTGTTTTTCTTCCTATCCTTTTAGTTGGCCATCAAGATAAACAGTACTGCCCATAGGGTTGTTGGTAGGATCCAGGAGTTCTTTTATGTGAAGCATGACACAATTCTTGGCACATATTATGTGCCATATGATATGTTAGCTTTTATTAGCAATAATGAAATCCTACAACAGTCAATGAGGTGTTTGAAATTTTTCTATAGCTTTTAAGCAATTGAAATTACAAAATGAACCTAAGTGCCTGTCGTGTTTACTTAGCTAACCAGTTCCATTATCTGAAACCCAAACACCTCATTTCTGATTCTAACCTCTCTCCAAGAGGCCTCCTCAAGCCCGAGGAAAAATTGCCTTCTTTGGGATCTCAGGGAAGAATCTCTTTCACATAATAATATGACCATTGTAATAATGTCTCTCGGTTCTTTGCAAATCCATAAAGATGCATGTTCCTGATGAGGACTGAGCTGTGAAGAAAGAGATGAGAAACCCTATCCCTCTGAATTACTGGTGTCAGAAATTTTTAACCCATACTATACGGATAGTAAATTATCCTGATTAAACAGGAAATAGGTCTCAGATTGAATCTGAGCAATCAGATGGGCAGAGAAAAAACTCTTTGACTCGCTCTTCTCTTTCAAAGACAAAGGAGAGCTTTTCTATATACAGTCAGGTGGTCAAGTTAGCATTAGGGAATAAAGAGTCTGCAGGCATCCAATCCGCTGAAAGCCGGAAGCCCACAATCCAGGTTTCTGATCCCAAATCCCTGGGCTGTCCCCCTACACATGCTTGCCAAGCTGAGGTCTTTGCAATGGCTCTCTTAGGAGCTCCGGGGAAGGAGGGAAGGAGCTACATAGGATGGGGAGGGACGCCCAGAGGCCAAGAAAATAAGGCCATTCACACTTTAAGTTCAGCGTAAGCACACCTCCAGTCATCCCAGGCCCCTGGAAGAAGAGCTGAAATTTACATTACTTAAGTCACAGAAAAAAAACAAAAAAGTTACAGCTTAATGTCCTAGGAGAGCCCCACATTTGCATAAGAAGTGAGCCCAGGTCAAGGGCAGGAAGCCTCTATTAGAATGAGAGAAAAGAGACTCAATGCCCTTGAAGGCCCCCCCCTTGCAAAAATGTAAAACAGGTACCTTGAGGAATGCTAAGCCCTTCTGTGGTCCCCCAGACCACCCGTAAAACTAAGCCAAAAAAACCACATCGGGGTCCAAGTCTCTGCTCCGCTGTGTCGGGTATACTTGGACACAAGCTCGAGCTTGTAAATAAACCCTCCTGTGTTTGCCTCGTGTCGGCTTCATGGGTGGTTCTTGGAATCACAATCTTGGGCACAAGTCTGAGATAAAAAACAAAACCAAAGCCCCCCCCCCCCCCCCCCCGAAGAAGCTCGGACGAGGCTGAGTGAAGGCTGGGTTCTGAGAGAAGCGGCGGAGACCCGGGGCTTGGGGGCTCTTCTGCTGGTTGGGGGGTTGGATGCTCAGCCCCAGAGCCAGAGGACAACGCAGCACGACCTCAGCGCTGGTATCAGATAGCAGCACAGCGCCGCCCCGCTGGGAAGCCAGTGGCGCTGACGCCCACGCCGCCTCTGACTCACAGGTGCATCTCCAGGACATGCGCAGTGAAAATCAGCCCCTTGGCCCATCCCCAGCCCCGCACAGACCACTCGCTGTCACCAAGTGGTCGGACCAGGAGGCTGCAGAGCTTCTGCTATGCTGGAAAGTTGGTCTTGCTTCCTTTGTCTTTGGGCTTTTTTTTCATGTATTTACTTTGATTCTTTCTTTATTAATTGCATCTTTTAATGTTTTATCTCATTATTTTTTCAGAAAAGGAAGAAAAAGAAAAACCAAGAAAAACAATAAACAACTGCCCTCCCCAAAAAACCCCACAGATTTATTTCACCTGCTTGTTAAAATGATTCTAAATCCCAAAATAGGAAACAAAATTATAAGTACCATGAAAGGTAAAAATAGAGAATATATTAGGTACATACATAAAAAAAAAACCAACTCTCCTTACCCTATCTCTTACCCTTTTCCAAACCGTACCCTGAACCCTGGACTCTGACCTAACCCCAACCATAACCCAAACTAAAACACTAACCCTAACATACCCAAACCCCTATCCTAATCCGTACCTTGCCCTAACCCTAAACCTTGCCCTAAACTTTAACCCTAACCCAACCTTAACCCCCAAACTAACTCAAACCCTAACCCCCCAACCTACTGCCAAACTTAGCCCAATCCCTAACTCTTAGACATAACCCTAACACAACTCCTAACCTCCTGCCTAATCCCTAAAGCCCTAAACCCTAACCTAACCTCTAAACCCTGTCCCAACCATAACCACTTGCTAATCCCTAACCCCCATCCTACTCTAACCATGACCTTACAATTATCCTCACCCTAACCTCTAATCCGTAACCATAAGCATAAACACTAAACCCTAACATCTAACGAACTAACCACCAACTGTCTTCCCCTCCCCTGACCCTACCAGTCATTCTACCATTCACTTACCTGTGGTTTGAGGAGTCCCTTTGATGTGGGACGTGGCCCCAACAGCGCCTCCAGAGTCCTCTAGGGGGTCCTGAGGAAGCCAGGGGTTCCTGTGAGTGCAGACGCGGCCCCCGTGTTCCTGAGTCATAGTCAGTGGGGTCCTGAGGACGCCGGGTCCTGTCACTGTGGGGACTAGGTCTCCACAATCCTTGGAGCCTCACAGAGGGTCTCAGGAAGGCCGGAGGCTCTGTCAGCCTGGACATGGGCCCACGTATCCCCCGGAAACTCACCGGGTCCTGAGGAGGCTGTAGGCTCTTTCAGCATTGACGCAGGACCATTTGTCCCAATGCCAATGTGCACGTCCTGAGGAGGACGGGGGTCCTGTCTGTGTTGACGTGGCCACATTTTTCCTCAAGCCTCACCATAAGACCTGAGGAGGCTGGGGGCTCCTGTCAGTTTGGACGTGGCCCAAATCTTCCCAAACCTTCACAGATGGGTCCTGAGGAGGTCGGAGACTCCTGTCCAGTGTGGGATGCGGCACCCAAAATCTTTCTTAGGCCTCAACCGCAGGCCCTGACAAGGCTGGGTTTCTGTCCGCATGACGCAATTCCCATTTTCCCGAAGTCTACACCGGGGGTCTGAGGGATGTCGGCGTCTGGTTGTGTGGATGTGGCCCTCGTCCTCCCCAAAACGTCCCTGTGTTCTGAGGAATCCGGGGTTCCTGTCTCCGTGGATGTGGCCCCAGGTTCAGAAGCCTCAACTATGGTCCTGAGGGGCCTGGGAGTCTGCCAGAAGTGGGTCGCGGCACCACATCTTCCTGAAGCCTACCCGCGGTTCCTGAGGTGGCCCAGGGGCACCTGCTGCGGGTGGATGTTGGCCCACATCTTCCTGAAGCCTACCGCGGTTCCTGTGGAGGACCGGGGCTTGACAGCGTGATCGTGGCCCAATTCTCCTGAAAGCCTCACTGCGGGTCCTGAGGAGGCTGAGGCTCTTCAGCGTGGACGCGGACCCACCTCCTCCTCAGGCCTCCCCCAGCACAGGCGGGCTCTCTTAGTGCAAGCGGACGAGGGCCTTACTGCGCATGCGCGATCATGGCAGGGGTCTGGGGTAGGGCGCCCCCTGCGGGTCGCTTAGGCACTTGCAAGAGGCCATGCAGTGGCACGGTGGTCCCTGTGCCCGGGGGCCACACATGGCCTCCTTCCAGGTCCAGCTGAGGCCTGTGAGCTTCGGAAAAATCTCACTGAAAGGGAAGCCCTACACCCGGCTTTCTCAGACAATTAACTATAGGACGATGAATTCGGAGCCCTCAGGACGCAAAATGAATGTGGACCAGACTTTTACCACGTCCTACAAAACTCAATCAACCGTCTTCCATGTGGGAGGACCGCGGGGCTGGTGCAGCCACCCTGGAAACAGTGTGGAGGCTCCTCTGGAAGTTACAAAATAGAGCTGCCCTGTACCAGCAGGTGCTCGGCTGGAGCTCACTCCGAAGATACAGATGCAGTGAGACTCCGGGACAACTGCACCCCAATGTCCACAGCAGGCGGGTCCACAGTGCCACACTGTGAGAGGGAGCCTGGTGCCTTCAGACAGATGATGGATAAAGAGGACTGGGAGATAGATAATGGTAATAGATATAGATAGATAGATGATAGGAATGTTACTCAGCTATCAAAGAGAAGGAAATCTTGCCATTTGCCAATGACGTGGATAAAACTAGAGGGTTCTTGTTAAGTGAAATCAGTCAGGAAAGAAAATGACCGTATGGTGTCATTCATAGGGGAAATTTAAGAAGCAAAGCAGATGGGACATCTGTGAAGGGAAGGAAAAACAAATAAGATGAAAACAGAGATGGAGGAAAGAGACTAATCACAGGAAACAAAACTGAGGGGTCGCTGGAGGGGAGTGACAGGGTAACTGGTAGACGGGCTTGAAGGAAGGCACGTGAAGTCTGAGCACTGGTGTTATCTCCAACTGGTGACAATCCCTGAAGTCTATCTCTGAAACGTATAATCATATACTGTTAATTTATTGGGTTTAAATTAATTAAGTTTTAAAAAAATCCGATGACTGTAAATTCAGAGTGCATTTTCTCCAGGTCTCTTATTCTCGCTCCCTCAGCAATGCCAGAAAACACAAACCTGAGGTTGGTTTGTTTAAGTAGGCTCCATTGCCTCGTCCACGACCAGCACAGGCCTAGTACTTATGACCCCAAGATCAAGACCAGGGGTGAGGTCAAGTGTAAGATGCTTAACAACGGAGACAGCAGGGGCCCGAGACAACACTGCTTTTTCCTGTGTCTCTGTGACATCGTTTGTAATAAGAAGGCTGGTCAGCTCAGTCCTGCTTCTCCAACACTTGATTTGCTGTCCAGGGTCATTTGTGGGGGCGGACAAATGTTAGGAGTTGCTTTTTATATTTCTAAATCGGCCACCATGATTTTGTAGGATGACATTGGAATGCGGGTGGCTCTGGAAAATCTGTGGACTTTTAACAAGATGAAGGCTCCGACCACAGAGCCCAGGAAGTCCTCCCAAAGTCTTGTAATTTTCAGTGTACAAGTCTTGCAGTCCCTTGGTTCAGTATAATTATTTTTCGTTTTTTGGATGCTCCTGATAAGGGAGTCATGTCCTGATTTTCCTTCCTGAGTGCTCATGTCGGGAACAGCTAGGCTACTGAATGTTCATTTTGTGTCCCACACGTTAAGGAATTCATAATTAGTTCTAACAGTTTTTGGTTGGAGTCTGTCGGGTTTCCTGGTTTCTAATTACCTAATCCTTCAGGCAAATTGGACCGTGTGATGTCCCCCTTCCAGTTGTGGAAACCTTTTCTGTTTCCTGTCTGTTGACTAACGAAGACTTTCCAGTGCTGGAGGGGACTTCCTTGGCGTGTTCCTGCTCTTAGGGAGAGGATTTCAAAGTTTTCACCTTGAGGTTGATGTCAGCTACGCGGACTCCTACTCGGCCTTTATTCTGTTGATATAAGTTTCCTCAAAACCCACTATGCTGAAAAAAAATTATAAAATTTTAAAAAAACCCGCTATCCTTTTTTTTAAAATAATAAATTTATTTTTTATTGGTGTTCACTTTGCCAACATTACAGAATAACACCCAGTGCTCATCCCGTCAAGTGCCCCGTCTCAGTGCCCATCACCCATTCCCCCCACCACGACGCCTCCCCTTCACCACCTAGTTCTTTCCAGAGCTAGGGTCTTTATGTTCTGTTTCCTTTCTGATATTTCCCAAACATTTTTCTCCATTCCCTTATATT
>NW_024570376.1:0-7922 GCF_018345385.1 Vulpes lagopus | reverse complement strand
TGATCTGCATGAAATTAGTGGTAAAATATGGGCATGATTATGTAACTAGGTTGTTTGGTTTAAATAGCAGGCATATTTGAAGTGGGTAAAATAAAGTGAATTCTTTTTGATCTTCTCATAAATGTTTTATGACTCTAATGTCATTTGAATCATATTCCTGGTACAGGTTTTCATACTTGCCCAAGAGAGAAATAGGTAAAATAGAAGAACTGCATACAGTAACCTGTCCTTAATTACTAATGATTAATATATCGAGTTAAAAAGGACACCTATGGATAGTGTCTTGTGAGACCTTCCACTGATATTGCAAAGGAATTACCTTCCAAGGCATCCTTCCTTATAGCATTGTGTCACATTTCTCTGATGTAGTTCACATTTACTATCTTGCGCTGATAGAGATAGCCGACTCACTCAAGAAATAACTGTTCTAAGAAGTGAAATAATGCAATATTTACACAAATTCCATGCGAATTCATTATTGAACTGTCTCCGCAAACGAATTTGGACGAAGAAAATACTTTAATCAATCAGGCATGTATAATCATTATATGACAAGCCCGAGTACGATATACAAGCTCGTTTTTCCACCTAGTGTAACTTTTGTCAACTCAATATGCAGATGGGAAGGGTCTAAGTGTGTGGTGGAAGAAAGATAAAGGGACTTGACAGAGAAACCAGCAACGAACTGACGAGTCTAGAAAATCTGCTCATGAACCAGGCAAAGGATAATCATGTCCCTTATTTGATTGAGAGTAGTTCTTTCCTATCTGTATTTGCTTTTTCTCTATTTTCTTTCTTTCTTTTTTTTTTAGATTTTATTTGTTTATTCATGAAAGACACAAAGGAGAGAGAGAGAGGCAGAAACATAGAGGGAGAAGCAGGCTCCATGTAAGAGCTCGATGTGGGAGCACGATCCCAGACTAGGATCACGCCTGGGCACAAGGCAGATTCTCCACCACTGAGCCCCCAGGTGCCCCACTCATCTATTTCTTCATCAGTAATACCCCTTACACTATCCATATGACACACAGAAAAAAAAAAGTGCAAGTGCAATTATTGATTAAAGCATCTGCATGATCCCTGGAGTCCTGCATTAGAGCAAATCTGACAAGCAAGAGCAAAAACACATTCCGTGGTTTTGTGAGCTGCACGTGATTTTAGTGTTGACTTTACTCGGAAGTGATACCAGAAAAAAATTTACTTCTCAGTATTTATCACTAGATGCCCCAATAGTCCGAAGTACGGTCAACTATGTCTTTTCTGGAGATGTAGGTTACAGGTTATCTCACAAGTACATATGGTTGCCTCGGGTTTTTGTGTGTTGTGAAATCAACATTTGTATATTGATTTTGTAGCATCATCAGTAGATTCTTTGGACTTTTCTAGGTATATTCACGCTGTGGCTACCAATTGACAGTTTTATTTCTCCTTTTCCTTTTTGATATATTTTCCTATTATTGTTGCTGGTGTTAATATCATTTAAACTGTATTGCGGCGGGCTAGGTTTCTCTGCAAAAAGCAGCATTGAAGTTGAGACAGGGGCCATTCTTTCAGAAGGAGAACTATTTCAATATTTTACTGCCTGTGTGTATAGGTACTTTGATATGGCCTGTAGGTTTTATTATAGAAATAAATCTTTTTTAAAGGAAATTTCCATTTGATTTCCAATTGTAAGAAATGCGAGGTTCTTTCAACATGAATTGATGTTGAATTGTATTCATGCTTTCTTATATATTGAGTTGAAAATACACTTTTATATTTCTTCCTACCTTAAACTGGCAAAATTATATTGTTTCCTTGATCGGGTATTTCTGGAATAAGCCCAATACTTTGTAATAGATTTTTTTCTTTTATGTTCTGTTTCGATGTATTTGCATTATTTTAAGTAGAATTTCTTCATCTATGTTAATGAATGAAGTGGTTATGTACTGTGGACTGTGTTACTATTTTGACTTTTTTTTTTCTTGTGGCAGTTTTTGTAAATGTTTTACTACATTATTTATTAGTTTATGGAAGCACTCTTATTTTTCCTCTCATCCGCATTCTAAATTTCTTTGGTATTGGTATAGTTAACTACTAGTATTGTTTTGTGTCTTTCCTTCTTTTCTTCTTTCCTTCTTTCCTTCCTTCCGTCCTTCTTCCTTCCGAAATATGCTTTATTTCACTGTTATTTTGAAAGGGATATTCTCATTGCATATTAGATTCTAGGTTGGCAGCTTTTTCGCACTTTGAAAATATCATTTCTTCTCTTTCTGTTCGTTTATACCTTGCTGTGATTGTTGACAACTTCCAGTGATATCTTGTTCGCTCATTTATAGTAATAGTCTTTTTCATCAAATACCTTATAAAACTGTGTTATTGAGTTTCAGTAGTGATCCATGTTGTGCCTATATGAGGTTTCTTTTATTTTTCCTGTTTGGCATTTATCAGATTCTTGAATCTGTGGCTTGAGCTTTTCATTTGCTTTAGAAAAATATTCACCCATGATCTGTCCCTTCAAGACTCATCACTTCTCTCCCTGCTTCTAGAAATACTATATATAATTTTTCATTATAGCCATATGTCTTTTAATATGGTTTTATTGCATTGTGCCTTTTTGTCTCTTAGTTCAGTCTGTGTATTTTCTTCTGACCTACACTCAGTCATTGTAGATTTCATCTTTTTCTTTTTTACTGTCAAAAACAGCTACTGCGTTCTATATTTAACTGTGTTATTCTTTAGTACTAGCCTTTATATGTCATTTCTTTTTCTACTTTTTAGTTCTCTGGAAAATTCTACAGTCTTATCTTTTACTCCTGATTTTTAACTAATTATGTAAATGTTTCATGGGTTGATAAGTTCCCTTATCTAGATTCCTGTGAGTCTGTTATTTTGATTATTTTAGCTCTTGTTTTTTGACAGGTTCAGTCTTCTATGCCTGATAGTTTGATTAAGTTTAGAAACTACATATAGACAATTTGGAGATAATTTGAGGTTTCCTGGATGATGTAAAATTCATATCTCAACATTGTTAAAAGCTAACAATAATAAATCTAACTGAAAGAATTCAGTGCTTTCTTTTAAATTTTGGACTGTGGAACAAGTATGAACTTAGTAGGTTAGGTTTTGATATTAAATCAGAGATAACACACATAATCACGCTTCTATTTCATCCTTGAATTAAAAATGACTATTGATAGGGAAAAGATAAATGGTATTATTATGTACTCATTAAAAGAACATGTGAGCTATAGTCATTTCAGTGATAATTATTAAAGTATGAACAAATTATAAATTACCATCCCTTCAAATAAAAATACCGTGTGTGAAACTAAAGAAAAACACAAAATAAAAATAACTGTAATGACATTTTGAATTGACAATTGAATATTAAAATTATTATTTTAGCTATAACTATTTTTCATATTTCTTTTCTTTTACCATTTTAAATCCACAGAAGCTTCTAATTTATCTTACATAAAGCTTATGTGTGTCCTGTGCTTTCAAAAAGAAAAGGAGAATATGGTTATAAGGCAATGCATCCTCTCTTGAGACCACGCAATGCTCAAAAGCATTTGCTGATAGCTTCTTCTTTTCTATTGACATGCAACAAACAAACTTCATGAAAAATGTCAGTCAGTTCTTTGCTTTTATAAATCAATGACAGGCAACTTTACAAAACTTATTTTTAGACTAAAGATACTTAGTTGAAACCTAATTAATGAATTATTTTTAAAAGTAACTAACAATATTACTTTAAATTAAAACTAACACTTACTCAGAAATGTATAGCTAAAGAATATTAACAATATCACATACATCTAGCACATCAGGAAACTTAGGTAATTGTTGATTCACTCAGTTGCAGAATGATAAATATTCAGTGCATGATTGGGTTTGCAATCAATTGTATCATGTTCAATGTTATATTCGTACTTTCAATTATATGATAGTAATGTGATTAGTCTTCTACAGTATTAATTATGGGTTATTTATCAAAGACAAATGTTAAATATTTAGAGATACAAATTAAAAATTGATTATATATCCTGAGGAAACTTTAAAATATGTAATAATCTGAGTTAAAACATGAATTTACTCTTCTCCACACACCCCTCCAAATAAATCTAATTAATCTTACACATCCACCCCATATGGGGAGATTATTAATTTTAATAAGTTGGGATACTTCTTAATATTGTTTTTGCCTTGTCACTCATATCGTTAGCGATGAATTCAAAAAACTTTCTTTTCCATTGAATAGCATCATACTTATATCCAGGTATTTGCATTGTGATATCTTCTTGATCTTTGAACTTATAATTACTTAGGTTTTAAGAAATACCTGGAATATTTAATTCTCCTTGACATTATTTTTCACCAACAACTGTTGGAGTGCTTACTGATAGTGCAGTCAATGGAAAGATCAAAGATTCCTTCCAATCAAATGTTTGAAGATTGAGAAAACAAGATAGGCCAAAACGTTAAAGTTTGTGTATGTGGTGTGTCCGTGAGTGTGTCTGATGGGTGATGAGGTGTGTAAATCAAAAATAAAGCAGGTAAGACAGGTTAGAGGGAGACAAGTGCCGAAATTGGGGCTGTTGCAGGAGGGATAGTGTTAGTGTTGATTTACCAATACGGTCGAACCAGGGAAGGTATCACTTCAAATGGTGTGTTGTGAGAAAACGCATGCTTGACATGAAAGAGGTGATGCCCTGGATTATGATGGGAAGAGCATTTACAGATGGATCCGACTGTGCCAAGGCCCTGATGCACAATATGCAGGCACCTTTGACATAGAACAAACATTTCCGCTATGCCCAAGCAGAACAATGTGAAGAATAGAATCAAGATGTGGGGAAGGACTTATTTGCGAGAGATAAGGCTTTTAGACTAAGAGAGTCTGCAGAGTAGAATGAACGGATTTTAAGTAGATGTGATATAATTTGACTTAATGAAACAGAAGTACTCTGGCTGCCGAGGGAGAAATCGGTTTTAGGTGAGTAGGGCAGAAAGAGGCAAACAGAAGGTGTCTGAATATACAGTCGGGGAGATAGATGGTGGTTTGGACACATGGAGGTGCTGAAAACTGGAGTGATGTCAGCAGACATAGGGCAAATGCTTTTGCAGCATACCCAGAGTTTGCTGCCCAAAATTCACCCACTTTCATATAAGGATTATTTTCAGCCCACTCTCTACCGGGAAGGACAAAAGTTAATCCCGAGACAACTTAACCTTTATCAGCCAAAGATGGAAAGAATTCTCTATCACAAACTTCAACTACCCTTATCTTACCATTGGTTTCCCCAGCATATTACCTACTCAGTGTTGCAGCCTTGGAGCCTAAAGTGTCCTTTTTTCCGTCATTTCGTTACATATGTATTTTTGTAGGAGGTGGGGGGGGTTTTAAAGATTCTAGGTAGCCTTAGTTCTGAGCTATGTCTTGAGTTTACTCACCCCCCCTCTGGATTTCTCCACGATAAATATGAGACACCTATGTTAATTCTTTTCTTTTTTCTGTATTTTGTTTCTCTATTTGTAACACAGCCCCTGCTGGATAACCTTAGATGGCAGAGAAAATTGCTTCCTCACAACATAGTAACTTAATTATGGGTGATTTGATTTAGGGCATGGGAGAAAAAGGACTTCCTCCTCAGTATGTGGTCATACTGGAGGAGGCAGATTCTATACCTGAGATGGGGAAGAAGGTTATACGGAGTAGGTGGTAGAGGTGGGCAGGAAGGATTATTTCTTTATACAAATTAAAAAATTACAAATATATTAGTTTCCTTTAAGTCTGGAGATGTCCAGGAACATACTAGTTGCAGATACAGTATAGAAGTTCTCCACCATGGAGCGCTTGGGAGGCTCAGTATGTCGCGCGTCTGCTTTTGGTTCCCATCATGGCTCAGGGTTTCCTGGGATGAAGTCCCATCTCCAGGCTCCCTGCTCCGGCAGAGGATCTGCTCTTCCCTCTGCTTGTGTTTCTCTTTTTATCTCAAATAAATAAATACATCTTTTTTTTTTTAAGGAATTCTCAGCATAGTATTTAATACCATCTTGAAACTGGCTAAAATCACTGGAGGAAATAAAAACAGAATAAGAAGGGGTTGGGAAAATTATTTATTTTCCATACTTACACATTGCATTAATATTGTAAGTCCACATTCTTTTACTCGCCTTCAATCCATGTCTTTTCTTTTCTTTTTTCTTTTCTTTTCTTTTCTTTTCCTTTTCTTTTCTTATCTTTTCTTTCTTTATTTTTTTTTTCTTTCATTTCCTTTCTTTTTTATTTTCTCTTTCTCTCTTTGCTTCTTTTTCCTTTTCAGGGCTTTTATTATTTATTCATGAAGGACACACAGAGAAAGAAGAAGAGACACAGGCAGAGGAAAAAAAAAGCAGGCTCCATGCAGGGAACCAGATGTGGGACCTCATCCAGAACCCTAGGATCATGACCTGCACCAAAGGCGATTACCAACTACTGAGCCCCCATGCTCCCAATCCATAACCTATTCTAAGTGACTGTATAGTGCTTCAATAAGAGATGACATTTATTCATACCCTTTTGATTCTAGGCTAGCCCTGGGACATGATTTTCACAATAGCTTGCAATGGAAGTATCAAAGCAGCCCTTAGACAGCCGTATGTACTTCTGATTTCTCCTTTGACAGATTGTTCATTTAAACAAGCCCAGGTTTAGTCTGTGGATGCTAAGACTCACATGTTCAATCACCTCAGATTGTGCAGGCCACAAGCTACCAGCCTCCAGAAATATAAGTGAGGTTATTTGGCCAATCACCCATCAAACAACACACCAGCTGAAAACCAACTATGATTAGTGAGCATTGAACCCAACAGAATTGGTTCCCAAACCACTTGAAAGATATATGGAATCATCAGCAATAATATAAATTCCTATTTTAAAACCCATGGGGTTTTAGGGTAGCTTATTATCTCACAATAATTACAAAAATCAAGGAAGGAATTCTGAGAGCCACTCCAGTTGGTAAGGGATTAGGGACATGAAAAAAGAACCAAACCAACAAGGAAAAAAAAATAAAATACCTATGAGAGCAGGCAACAGGGTTGGAAAAAAAATTCTAGGTATTCTTATATTCATTCAACCTGGAAAAAAAAAACGGATTTCAACAGACACGGAACCTGAAATCTGTTCAAGTACCGCTAAATCAAGTAAGATTTGGGAGTTGGACCATTCAGTTTAGAATGTAGAGAATATATTGGCTTAATTTCAGGGTGTTTCCTTAGCCATGTTTACAGGATTGAGAGAACAAGTGAAATTTTATGAAGGAACACTGAAAACACTACATGAATTTAATTATAAAATTGCAAAATGTTGAAATCTAGATAGTCTCATTTGACTGAACATGTATGGTTTTCTGGTAAAAAAACAGAATGTAATAACTCCTTTTGTTAAGATATTAAACATTAAACATTTCCTTACCCCTCTTACATACAAAAGAAATAAACAATAAGTGCCAAGCATTATCCTTCAGTATAACCATTATTATGCGACTATATCACCGTTAATTTAAACAATTACTGATGGATGATCGCACACCAGCATGTAAATAGCATTTCAAACAAAAACGTGGAAGAATTTTTTTTTAATAGAGTATTTCTAAAGGCATAAAAGCATTCATTCGTTATTTTGACTATTATTAACATTGAGAAAACAGATATTCTATGAATGAGAAATAATTTTCTGGACAATAGAAGCATGTGTACAATAATTTGACATTTAAAGGAAATCATTGGCAGTTATTACTAGGCTTTAAATTCTCTGAAGTTAAGAATGGAGGATTATTTAGAAAGCTTTTGTTTTATTTTCATTTTATTATTATTTATTTCTTAGTGATATTGCGAACCTCACATAACACCAAGAAGGGAACACATACGTCACAACTTGACCCCTTTGCTGTCCT
>NW_024570375.1:0-8056 GCF_018345385.1 Vulpes lagopus | reverse complement strand
CTGACTGCCCGTAGACGTAGGTCCCAGCATCCTTATGTTAGGTGCCGGTGGAGGTTGTGTGAAGAGATGTGGAAGTGAAAGGAATTCTCCTCAGGTTGTATCTGATCTCATGCAGATATTGCAAACATCCTGTTCAATGAGAGTGTAGCTCGGTCTTGGAATCCATTAAAGTGTCTAGCAGACATCTGCCTGCAAAAGATACACACTTGCGAGTTTTGGGCTTTATGGACTGTCCCTACCCATCTTGCCTGCACGTACACCGCGCTCCAAACAGGCCTAGCCCCGATGCGTGCGTGAAAGTGTTGTGAGAGGGTAAGTGGGAAAAGCCCGGCCACAAGGACTAGTGCATCAAAGGCTCAACCAGCGATTTCCTAGTATTTCCTGTGTGAGCCAGGTGCGATCTAAAGTGAACATACGAGGAGAAGCTAGCTGGAATGCCTTATCCGGAAGCTATTCTTACTTCGGAGGAGGTGAGCTCACCCTCAGTCCCTCACAGTTGCACACTGCCTGCAGAAAGAGTTCCCAACATCTGCACCACAGCCGTTTGTCAGAGGCTTGTGAGACGCAAGTGGAATAAGCAGACCTGGAGGGTGTCTCCAGCTGCAGTGGAGTGGTATTCTGGTACCTCCTGGCTTAGAACACTGTTACGTTCTCAGTGCCCGAGGAACGCAGCTAGTTGAAAGCTGGCTTGTAGGCGTGCTTCCTTGTGCGAGCTGAGTTCAGGGCAGGAGCCTCCCGCATTCTGACTGCCCGTAGACGTAGGTCCCAGCATCCTTATGTTAGGTGCCGGGAAGAGGTTGTGTGAAGAGCATGTGGAAGTGACAGGATTCTCCTCAGGTGTATCTGATCTCAATGCAGACATTGCAAACGTCCTTGTTCAATGAGAGTGTAGCTCGGTCCTAGCTCCCATCAAAGTGTCTAGCAGACATCTGCCTGCAAAGCATACACACTTCCGAGAGTTGGGCTCATGGACTGTCCCTCCCACATCCTGCCTGCAAGTACCTCGCGCTCCTAACAGGCCTAGCCCTGATGCGTGCCTGAAGTGTTGTGAGAGGTAAGTGGAAAGTCCCGGCCCACAAGACTAGTGCATCCAAGCTCAACCCAGCGATTTCCTAGTATTTCCTGTGTGAGCCAAGTGCGACATCCTAAGTGCCATACGAGAGAAGATAGCTGAACGCCTTGTCCGAAAGCAACTTACGTAGGCGAGTTGAGCTCACCCTCAGTCGCTCACCGTTGCACACCGCCTGCAGAAAGGTTTTCCAACATCTGCACCACAGACGTTTGTCAGAAGCTTGTGATACACAAGTGGAATAAGCAGACCTGGAGGGTGTCTGCAGCTGCAGTGGAGTGGTATTCTGGATACCTCCTGGCTTAGAACACTGTTACGTCTCAGTGCCCGCGGACCGCAGCTAGTTGAAAGCTGGCTTGTAGGCGTGCTTCCTTGTGCGAGCTGAGTTCAGGGCAGGAGCCTCCCGCATTCTGACAGCCCATAGACGTAGGTCCCAGCTTCCTTATGTTAGGTGCCGGGGATGTTGTGTGAAGAGCATGTGGAAGTGACAGGATTCTCCTCAGGTGTATCTGATCTCAATGTAGACATTGCAAACATCCTTGTTCAATGAGAGTGTAGCTCGGTCCTAGCTCCCATCAAGGTGTCTAGCAGACATCTGCCTGCAAAGCATACACACTTCCGAGGTTTGGGCTTATGGACTGTCCCTCCCACATCCTGCCTGCACGTACACCGCGCTCCTAACAGGCCTAGCCCCGATGCGTGCCTGAAGTGTTGTGAGAGGTAAGTGGAAAGTCCCGGCCCACAAGACTAGTGCATCCAAGCTCAACCCAGCGATTTCCTAGTATTTCCTGTGTGAGCCAGGTGCGACATCCTAAGTGACATACGAGAGAAGCTAGCTGAAAGCCTTGTCCGAAAGCAACTTACTTCGGAGAGTTGAGCTCACCCTCAGTCCCTCACAGTTGCACACTGCCTGCAGAATGAGTTCCTAACGTCTGCACCACAGCCGTTTGTCAGAGGCTTGAGAGACGCAAGTGGAATAAGCAGACCTGGAGTGTGTCTCCAGCTGCAGTGGAGTGGCATTCTGGGTGCCTCCTGGCTTAGAACACTGTTACGTTCTCAGTGCCCGAGGAACGCAGCTAGTTGAAAGCTGGCTTGTAGGCGTGCTTCCTTGTGCGAGCTGAGTTCAGGGCAGGAGCCTCCCGCATTCTGACTGCCCGTAGACGTAGGTCCCAGCATCCTTATGTTAGGTGCCGGAAGAGGTTGTGTGAAGAGCATGTGGAAGTGACAGGATTCTCCTCAGGTGTATCTGATCTCAATGCAGACATTGCAAACGTCCTTGTTCAATGAGAGTGTAGCTCGGTCCTAGCTCCCATCAAAGTGTCTAGCAGACATCTGCCTGCAAAGCATACACACTTCTGAGAGTTGGGCTTATGGACTGTCCCTCCCACATCCTGCCTGCACGTACACCGCGCTCCTAACAGGCCTAGGCCCGATGCGTGCCTGAACTGCTGTGAGAGGTAAGTGGAAAGTCCCGGCCCACAAGACTAGTGCATCCAAGCTCAACCCAGCGATTTCCTAGTATTTCCTGTGTGAGCCAGGTGCGACATCCTAAGTGCCATACGAGAGAAGCTAGCTGAACGCCTTGTTCGAAAGCAACTTACTTCGGAGAGTTGAGCTCACCCTCAGTCACTCACAGTTGCACACTGCCTGCAGAAAGGTTTTCCAACATCTGCACCACAGCCGTTTGTCAGAGGCTTGTGAGACGGAAGTGGAATAAGCAGACCTGGAGGGTGTCTCCAGCTGCAGTGGAGTGGTATTCTGGGTACCTCCTGGCTTAGAACACTGTTACGTTCTCAGTGCCCGAGGAACGCAGCTAGTTGAAAGCTGGCTTGTAAGCGTGCTTCCTTGTGCGAGCTGAGTTCAGGGCAGGACCCTCGCGCATTCTGACGGCCCGTAGACGTAGGTCCCAGCATCCTTATGTTAGGTGCCGGAAGAGGTTGTGTGAAGAGCATGTGGAAGTGACAGGATTCTCCTCAGGTGTATCTGATCTCAATGCAGACATTGCAAACGTCCTTGTTCAATGAGAGTGTAGCTCGGTCCTAGCTCCCATCAAGTATCTAGCAGACATCTGCCTGAAAAGCATACACAGTTCCGAGAGTTGGGCTTATGGACTGCCCCTCCAACATCCTGCCTGCACGTACACCGCGCTACTAACAGGCCTAGCCCCGATGCGTGCCTGAAGTGTTGTGAGAGGTAAGTGGCAAGTCCCGGCCCACAAGACTAGTGCATCCAAGCTCAACCCAGGGATTTCCTAGTATTTCCTGTGTGAGTCAGGTGCGACATCCTAAGTGCCATACTAGAGAAGCTAGCTGAACGCCTTGTCCGAAAGCAACTTACTTCGGAGAGTTGAGCTCACCCTCAGTCCCTCACAGTTGCACACTGCCTGCAGAAAGAGTTTCCAACATCTGCACCACAGCCGTTTGTCAGAGGCTTGTGAGACGCAAGTGGAATAAGCAGACCTGGAGGGTGTCTCCAGCTGCAGTGGAGTGGTATTCTGGGTACCTCCTGGCTTAGAACACTGTTACGTTCTCAGTGCCCGAGGAACGCAGCTAGCTGAAAGCTGGCTTGTAGGCGTGCTTCCTTGTGCGAGCTGAGTTCAGGGCAGGACCCTCCCGCATTCTGACTGCCCGTAGACGTAGGTCCCAGCATCCTTATGTTAGGTGCCAGAAGATGTTGTGTGAAGAGCATGTGGAAGTGACAGGATTCTCCTCAGGTGTATCTGATCTCAATGCAGACATTGCAAACGTCCTTGTTCAATGAGAGTGTAGCTCGGTCCTAGCTCCCATCAAAGTGTCTAGCAGACATCTGCCTGCAAAGCATACACACTTCCGAGAGTTGGTCTTATGGACTGTCCCTCCCACATCCTGTCTGCCCGTACACCGCGCTCCTAACAGGCCTAGCCCGGATACGTGCCTGAAGTGTTGTGAGAGGTAAGTGGAAAGTCCCGGCCCACAAGACTAGTGCATCCAACCTCAACCCAGCGATTTCCTAGTATTTCCTGTGTGAGCCAGGTGCGACAACCTAAGTGCCATACGAGAGAAGCTAGCTGAACGCCTTGTCCGAAAGCAACTTACTTCGGAGAGTTGAGCTCACCCTCAGTCCCTCACAGTTGCACACTGCCTGCAGAAAGAGTTTCCAACATCTGCACCACAGCCGTTTGTCAGAGGCTTGTGAGACGCAAGTGGAATAAGCAGACCTGGAGGGTGTCTCCAGCTGCAGTGGAGTGGTATTCTGGGTACCTCCTGGCTTAGAACACTGTTACGTTCTCTGTGCCCGAAGAACGCAGCTAGCTGAAAGCTGGCTTGTAGGCGTGCTTCCTTGTGCGAGCTGAGTTCAGGGCAGGACCCTCCCGCATTCTGACTGCCCGTAGACGTAGGTCCCAGCATCCTTATGTTAGGTGAGGGAAGAGGTTGTGTGAAGAGCATGTGGAAGTGACAGGATGCTCCTCAGGTGTATCTGACCTCAATGCAGACATTGCAAAAGTCCTTGTTCAATGAGAGTGTAACTCGGTCCTAGCTCCCATCAAAGTGTCTAGCAGACATCTGCCTGCAAAGCATACACAGTTCCGAGGTTTGGGGTTATGGACTGTCCCTCCCACATCCTGCCTGCACGTACACCGCGCTACTAACTGGCCTAGCCCTGAGGCGTGCCTGAAGTGTTGTGAGAGGTAAGTGGAAAGTCCCGCCCCACAAGACTAGTGCATCCAAGCTCAACCCAGCAATTTCCTAGTATTTCCTGTGTGACCGGGTGCTACTTCCTACGTGCAATAGGAGAGAAGCTAGCTGAAAGCCTTGTCCAAAAGCAACTTAATTCGGAGAGTTTAGCTCACCCTCAGTCCCTCACAGTTGCACACTGCCTGCAGAAAGAGTTTCCAACATCTGCACCACAGCCGTTTCTCAGAGGCTTGTGAGACGGAAGTGGAATAAGCAGACCTGGAGGGTCTCTCCAGCTGCAGTGGAGTGGTATTCTGGGTACCTCCTGGCTTAGAACACTTTTACGTTCTCAGTGCCCGAGGAACGCAGTTAGTTGAAAGCTGGCTTGTAGGCGTGCTTCCTTGTGCGAGCTGAGTTCAGGGCAGGAGCCTCCCCCATTCTGACTGCCCGTAGACGTAGGCCCCAGCATCCTGATGTTAGGTGCCCCAAGAGGTTGTGTGAAGAGCATGTGGAAGTGACAGGATTCTCCTCAGGTGTATCTGATCTCAATGCAGACATTGCAAACGTCCTTGTTCAATGAGAGTGTAGCTCGGTCCTAGCTCCCATCAAAGTGTCTAGCAGACATCTGCCTGCAAAGCATACACACTTCCGAGAGTTGGGCTTATGGACTGTCCCTCCCACATCCTGCCTGCACGTACACCGCGTTCCTAACAGGCCTAGCCGCGATGCGTGCCTGAAGTGTTGTGAGAGGTGAGTGGATAGTCCCGGCCCACAAGACTAGTGCATCCAAGCTCAACCCAGCGATTTCCTAGTATTTCCTTTGTGAGCCAGGTGCTACATCCTAAGTGCCATACGAGAGAAGCTAGCTGAACACCTTGTCCGAAAGCAACTTACTTCGGAGAGTTGAGCTCACCCTCAGTCCCTCACAGTTGCACACTGCCTGCAGAAAGAGTTTCCAACATCTGCACCACAGCCGTTTGTCAGAGGCTTGTGAGACGCAAGTGGAATAAGCAGACCTGGAGGGTGTCTCCAGCTGCAGTGGAGTGGTATTCTGGGTACCTCCTGGCTTAGAACACTGTTACGTTCTCAGTGCCCGAGGAACGCAGCTAGTTGAAAGCTGGCTTGTAGGCGTGCTTCCTTGTGCGAGCTGAGTTCAGGGCAGGAGCCTCCCGCATTCTGACTGCCCGTAGACGTAGGTCCCAGCATCCTTATGTTAGGTGCCGGAGGAGGTTGTGTGAAGAGCATGTGGAAGTGACAGGATTCTCCTCAGGTGTATCTGATCTCAATGCAGAAATTGCAAACGTCCTTGCTCAATGAGAGTGTAGCTCAGTTCTAGTTCCCATCAAAGTGTCTAGCAGACAACTGCCTGCAAAGCATACACACTTCCGAGATTTGGGCTTATGGACTGTCCCTCCCACATCCTGCCTGCACGTACACCGCGCTACTAACAGGCCTAGCCCCGATGCGTGCCTGAAGTGTTGTGAGAGGTAAGTGGAAAGTCCCGGCCCACAAGACTAGTGCATCCAAGCTCAACCCAGCGATTTCCTAGTATTTCCTGTGTGAGCCAGGTGCGACATCCTAAGTGCCATACGAGAGAAGCTAGCTGAACGCCTTGTCCGAAAGCAACTTACTTCGGAGAGTTGAGCTCACCCTCAGTCCCTCACAGTTGCACACTGCCTGCAGAAAGACTTTCCAACATCTGCACCACAGCCGTTTGTCAGAGGCTTGTGAGACGCAAGTGGAATAAGCAGACCTGGAGGGTGTCTCCAGCTGCAGTGGAGTGGTATTCTGGGTACCTCCTGGCTTAGAACACTGTTACGTTCTCAGTGCCCGAGGAACGCAGCTAGTTGAAAGCTGGCTTGTAGGCGTGCTTCCTTGTGCGAGCTGAGTTCAGGGCAGGACCCTCCCGCATTCTGACTGCCCGTAGACGTAGGTCCCAGCATCCTTATGTTAGGTGCCGGAAGAGGTTGTGTGAAGAGCATGTGGAAGTGACAGGATTCTCCTCAGGTGTATCTGATCTCAATGCAGACATTGCAAACGTCCTTGTTCAATGAGAGTGTAGCTCGGTCCTAGCTCCCATCAAAGTGTCTAGCAGACATCTGCCTGCAAAGCATACACACTTCCGAGAGTTGGGCTTATGGACTGTCCCTCCCACATCCTGCCTGCACGTACACCGCGCTCCTAACAGGCCTAGCCCCGATGCGTGCCTGAAGTGTTGTGAGAGGTAAGTGGAAAGTCCCGGCCCACAAGACTAGTGCATCCAAGCTCAACCCAGCGATTTCCTAGTATTTCCTGTGTGAGCCAGGTGCGACATCCTAAGTGCCATACGAGAGAAGCTAGCTGAACGCCTTGTCCGAAAGCAACTTACTTCGGAGAGTTGAGCTCACCCTCAGTCCCTCACAGTTGCACACTGCCTGCAGAAAGAGTTTCCAACATCTGCACCACAGCCGTTTGTCAGAGGCTTGTGAGACGCAAGTGGAATAAGCAGACCTGGAGGGTGTCTCCAGCTGCAGTGGAGTGGTATTCTGGGTACCTCCTGGCTTAGAACACTGTTACGTTCTCAGTGCCCGAGGAACGCAGCTAGTTGAAAGCTGGCTTGTAGGCGTGCTTCCTTGTGCGAGCTGAGTTCAGGGCAGGAGCCTCCCGCATTCTGACTGCCGTAGACGTAGGTCCCAGCATCCTTATGTTAGGTGCCGGAAGAGGTTGTGTGAAGAGCATGTGGAAGTGACAGGATTCTCCTCAGGTGTATCTGATCTCAATGCAGACATTGCAAACGTCCTTGTTCAATGAGAGTGTAGCTCGGTCCTAGCTCCCATCAAAGTGTCTAGCAGACATCTGCCTGCAAAGCATACACACTTCCGAGAGTTCGGCTTATGGACTGTCCCTCCCACATCCTGCCTGCACATACACCGCGCTCCTAACAGCCCTAGCCCCGATGCGTGCCTGAAGTGTTGTGAGAGGTAAGTGGAAAGTCCCGGCCCACAAGACTAGTGCATCCAAGCTCAACCCAGCGATTTCCTACTATTTCCTGTGTGAGCCGGGTGCTACATCCACAGGTCATACGAGAGAAGCTAGCTGAACGCCTTGTCCGAAAGCAACTTTCTTCGGAGAGTTGAGTTCACCCACAGTCCCTCACAGTTGCACACTGCCTGCAGAAAGAGTTTCCAACATCTGCACCACAGCCGTTTGTCAGAGGCTTGTGAGAGGCAGGTGGAATAAGCACACCTGGAGGGTTTCTCCAGCTGCAGTGGAGTGGTATTCTGGGTACCTCCTGGCTTAGAACACTGTTACGTTCTCAGTTCCCGAGGAATGCAGCTAGTTGAAAGCTGGCTTG
>NW_024570374.1:0-8497 GCF_018345385.1 Vulpes lagopus | reverse complement strand
GCATTCGTTCATTCCCCTGCTCTTGCCCCAGTTTTCTACCGCGACGCAACAAGGCACAGGAAACCGCTACATTATCCACGAAATCGAACCAGCCGAAGCGAACCTGCTTCTTGTTCCACTCTTCGTTGGCACGATGGTTGATAATGGCAGCAATTCTACCTACGATACGAGCCTCGCTGTCAACCGCCAGGAAGTATTGAGCTTCACAGAATCAAAGGCAGGATTCTTCTTTGGGTCCAGCGTATTCATCTCGTCAAACGCAAAAAAGGAATGGCAAACTTATGGTCTCTGTAGAGATCATAATGAAACTGAATGAAGGTTTTCAGCCCTTTTTTAGTCGTTATCGGTATGATTCTTATCTCATCATTCATTAGTATATTGTTTTATGTATATATATTCAATTACGGTGCAAAAATACAATAAATTTATGAATAATACAACTCTTTTCTTATAAATTTATAAAAGTTGGTTCATAATTGTCCAACTTTGTGGATATTTATGTACCTTTGCAGGTTGAAATGCCCCAAAAGAGCATCATAAAGTTATGAAGAAAGAGAAAAGAGACAACTATACGTTCCTCACACATGCCCCTGTGCATCATGTGATTTTCACGATGGCCATACCAACGATTATCAGTATGCTGTCGACGAGCATGTACAATCCTCGCCGACACCTATTTCGTGGGCAGCATCAACACGCAGAGTGTGGCAGCGGTAGGCGTTTCCTTTGCAGCAATGGCTGTGATTCAGGCGATAGGTTTCTTCTTCGTCACGGAGCGGGCAATTATGTTTCGCGACAGTTGGGCGCCAAGCATACGGAAGAGGCACAGAAGATGGCAACCACGGGCTTTGTGCTGAGTTTTCTTACCGGTCTCCTCATCGCCATCCTGGGTCATGTGTTCCTCACACCGCTCTGTCTTCTGATGGGTTCTACGCCCACCATTCTTCCTTATACAGAGCGTTATCTGGGCATTATCCTGCTGGGTGCTCCCTTTATGACCACCTCGCTTACGCTGAATAATCTGATGCGCTTCAGGGCAATACGATGTATGCGATGAAGGGCATCATGTCGGGTGTGCTGCTCAATCTGATTCTGGCTCCTCTGCTCATCCTCTACTTCCAGCTGGGCATTACCGGAGCCGCCGTAGCCACCCTCATCAGCCAGTGTTTCGGCTGCGCCATGCTCTTCTGGATGACGCATAAAGGCGAGAACATCCGCATCCGTCTCAGCAATTTCACCCCTACCCGCGCCTTTGCCAAGGAGATTATCTTCGGCGGAACCCCTTCGCTGTCAAGACAGGGACTGGGAAGTATAGCTACGCTGATGCTCAATGTGGCAGCAGGTGCGTTTGGCGATGCAGCCATTGCGGGGCATGAGCATCGTTACCCGCATCTCCTTCTTCACCTATCGATGGTCATCGGTCTGGGGCAGGGATTCCAGCCGCTCTGCGGATTCTGCTACGGCGCCAAACTCTATGGGCGCGTAAAGGAGCCTTCTTTTTCTGCATCAAATGCGGCACGGTTTTCCTCAGCGTCTGTGCCCTTCTCGGCTTCATCTCTCAACTTCCATCATCAGCATCTTCCGCGATGATGCAGCAGTTGTAGCCGTAGGTTCGGTGGCTTTGCGATGGCAGGTGCTCAGTTTTCCGCTCGTAGCCAGCATCGTGCTCACCAACATGCTGATGCAGACCATCCGTAAACCGGTGAGAGCCAACATCGTAGCGGCAGCACGAAGCGGACTTTTCTTCATTCCGCTCATCTTCATCCTGCCCTATTTCTTCGGACTGCTGGGCGTTGAGATGTGTCAGATGTGGGCAGATTGCTGCTCGTTTGCCGTTGCGGTTCCGATAGCCTGGAGCGCTTCAGGGATATGAGAAGAGAGCAGATGGAACTTGGGAAAACCACTAGATAAGAGATACTAGAAGATAAGAAAATACTTGAGATAAGAGAAATGGAGAAGACTTATTACATAGGATTGGACGTTGGCTCTACGACAGCCAAAATAGCCGTTATCGACAGGCGATAACCGGGTAATTTACTCAAAATAACGAACGCCACAACGCTCGTGTCAACGAACTTGTGTCACAATATTTCGATGAGATTTAGCCCTCACGGGCGATGCAGAGGCTAGAATCTGCGTAACGGGAAGCGTAGGAATGGCTACTGCCGAACAGCTCCAGGCGGAGTTTGTACAGGAGGTGGTGGCTGCATCAGTCTATGCCCGTACTGCCCATCCTGAGGCGAAGGCGCTCATCGATATTGGTGGCGAGGACGCGAAGGTTATCTTCTTCAAGGAAAACGGAAATATGGAACTGCGCATGAACGGCAACTGTGCCGGCGGAACGGGCGCTTTCATCGACCAGATGAGTGTGCTGATGGGCGTAGAGAACCAGAAGATGAGCGAGTTGGCGATGAAGGCAGAGCACGTTTATCCGATGGCTGCCCGCTGCGGCGTGTTCGCCAAGACCGACATCCAGAACCTGAATGGCAGCGCAATCTGCCCGAAGCAGATATTGCAGCCAGCATCTTCCATTCCATCGCCGTACAGACGGTGGTAACGCTTTCTCACGGCATCAGTTTCGAGGCTCCTATCCTGCTCTGCGGCGGTCCGCTGACCTTTCTTCCGGCTCTCCGCAAGGCTTTCTGCGATTATCTCCATCTCTCTCCAAACGATTTCATCGTATCCGGAAACAGGCAATCTCATTCCGGCTCTGGGCTGTGCTTACCGGGCTAAATCGCTGATTCTGCAGCCTCAGTATCTGTTCTCAGAAGTCCGGATGAAGAAAGAAATACAAACGGAATGGACCAGCAGTCCTGCTGTCCTCGTTCAAGAACGAGAAAGAGCACCAGGAATGGCTCAAATCAAAGGCGAAATTCGCTACCGAAACCCAACCGCTGAATAAAGGAAAACAGCAGGTTGTGATTGGTATTGACTCGGGCTCTACTACGACGAAGATTGTTGCGGTAAGGGTGAATGCGGAGACGCCTACGGGAGATATTGTCTTTACCAATTACCGCCTGAATCTGGGAAATCCGATCAAGGCTGTAGCGGATGGACTGAACGCCCTGAAGCAGGAAGCTGCATTGCGAGGCGCTGAACTGGAAATCGTAGGTTCCTGCTCTACAGGTTACGGCGAAGAACTTATCAAGGCGGCTTTCGGCCTCGACAGCGGCATATCGAAACAATGGCGCACGAAAGAGCTGCTGCATCACTCATGCCCTGACGTGAGTTTTATCCTGGACATCGGCGGACAGGACATGAAGGCTATCTTCGTGGAGAAAGGGGCTGTGGTGCGCATGGAACTCAACGAGGCGTGCAGTTCGGGCTGCGGAACATTCATCCAGACCTTTGCCAACATAATGGGTTATTCTGTAGGCGATTTTGCCCAACTCGCCTGCCAGTCGAAGGCTCCCTGCGACCTGGGAACCCGCTGCAACCGTCTTCATGAACTCGAAAGGTGAAGCAGGTGCTCAGAGAGGGCGCATCTGTAGCTGATATTTCTGCCGGAATCTCTTATTCGGTCATCAAGAACTGTCTTTATAAGGTATTGAAACTCCATGGTAATGAGAACCTTGGAGGCAAAATCGTTGTACAGGGAGGTACGATGAGAAACGATGCGGTGGTAAGAGCATTTGAGTTGCTCACCCATACCGAAGTTGGCACGAAGCAACATGCCGGAACTGATGGGCGCCTACGGCTGTGCCCTTCATGCGGCGGCAGATTACAACATCGCACATCTGCAGAAGACGAGCACCCTGCCTCATCAAGAACCATCGATGAGCTCCAGAATCTGGCTCATTATGAAAACCAAACAGCTGCAATGCAAAGGCTGCGAAAACCATTGTTATGTTTCCCGCTACACCTTTGCCGGCGGCAACCGATTCTACTCCGGAAACAAGTGCGAGCGTGTGTTCAACAACAAGGGAGCAAACGGGATAAAAGGCAAAAACATCTACGAATACAAATACAGTTTACTATTTGATAGAGAAGGAAGTTAACCCACTTGAACGTTGCAAAACACAACGTCAAAGTAGGCATTCCTCGCATCCTCAACATGTACGAGGAATATCCGTTTCTGGAATGCGCTGCTCCGGGCAGCCGGATTGGGCGTGATTCTCTCTTCCGATTCCACTTTCAGCCAGTATGAAGGAGCCTTGAATACGGTGATGAGCGACAATATCTGCTTCCCGGCTAAACTGGCTCACAGTCATCTGAAGGAACTCAACGAGAACCCGAAGGTAGACCGCATCCTCATGCCATACGTGGTTTATGAACATAATGACGACCCGAAGAATACGCTGAACAGTTTCAACTGTCCGGTCGTTTCGGGCTACAGCGATGTCATCAAGTCGGTCATCAATCTGAAGAAACCGATCGATACGCCCGTCATCAACTTTGCCCAGCCTAAGGCGCTGGAAAAGCAGATTACCGATTATCTCAAGCAACTGGGAGTAAGCAAGAAGACTGCCCGTAAAGCGCTGAGAGAGGCCCTCTATGCTCAGGCAGTATATGCAGCTGAGATTAAGAAACAGGGCTGGGAGATTCTGAAGTCAAACAAGGGACTTACGATTCTGCTGGCGGGCCGTCCTTATCATACAGACCCGCTGATTCAGCACAAGCTGAGCGAGATGATAGCCAATCTGGGAGTCAACGTCATCAGCGAAGACATCGCCCGGGGTAATCTCTTTGCAGATTTCAAAGACTTCAATTTGAGATCTGGCGGCAGAAAGAAATGAGGCAGCATTAGCCAGCCAGGACAACAACGAAGCATACAACTGTCAGCCAGAGACTTATCTCGTGAAGCAATGGGCGTATATGAACCGCATTCTGAAGGCAGCGCAATGGGCAGCAGAACAGGGCGATGAGGTTCATTTCGTCCAGATGACCAGCTTCGGCTGCGGTCCTGACAGTTTTATCCAGGACGAGATTCGCGACATCATGAAGCGCCACAACAAGCCGTTCACGCTGCTGAAGATAGATGATGTGAGCAATATCGGCTCACTGAAGCTCCGTGTCCGCTCGCTCATAGAAAGCCTGAAGGGAGTAAAGGAAGTGAAGAGTGAAGAACGAAGAGTGAAAACAATGTCAACAGGCCGAAGGAAATCCAATTCAACACTCAACATTCAACATTTACAACAGACCAAGGTATTCACCAAGCAGGATATTCATCGCAAGATTCTCGCTCTTTCATGACCGAATACCTCACCCCTATCATTCCGCCTATCCTGAAACTGATAGGCTATGATGTAGAGGTACTTCCGATGAGCGATGAGGTGAAGCGCCGAACTCGGCTTGAAGTTTGCCAACAACGAAGTCTGCTATCCGCAACACTCATCGTCGGCGACATCATCAAAGCCTTGAAATCAGGCAGATACGACCTGAATAATACGGCAGTAGTGATGAGTCAGACGGGCGGTCAGTGTCGCGCAACCAACTACGCCGGTCTCATCAAGCGTGCGATGATTTCCAATGGATTCCAGGACATTCCGCTGCTCACGCTCGGTGTAACAGCCTCAACAGGCGAAGCATCAGGCTCAACAGACGACAAGCAAGACTACAACGAGCAGGACGGCTTCAATGTGCCTTGGCTGAAATACAGTCAGATTATCGTTACCGCCATTTTCTATGGCGATGCAATCAACGAGATGTACAACGCCTGCATCGTAAGAGAGCGTAAACCGGGCATTGCCAGAGAGTTGCGCGATAAAATACATGCAGCTGATAGACGGACCTATCGCCCAGAATTCAGCCAAAGGAACTCATCCGACTCCTGGAACAGGCAGCCGAAGAATTCAACCAGATGACCCTCGACAGAGAACGTGCCGAAGGTAGGAATCGTAGGCGAAATCTTCCTGAAGTTCAATCCTTTCGCCCACCAGTTCCTGGAGCAGAACATCATCTCGCGCGGCATTGAGGTGGTTCCGCCTCTGCTTGCCCCATTCTTCCTGCAGGAATTTGTGAACGTTGAGATACAGAAACACATGCGGCTGAGTTGCACCAAAGTGCCCGATTTCATCATCAAGGGGCGCTTATCAGGCGCTGATAGGCAGAAGATTGCGCCAGGTAAACAAGGCTGCCGGCAAGTTCCGCTACTTCCGTCCGTTCACCAACATCTATGATGATGCGAAGGACGTACAGGGACTGGTTTCGCTCGCAGCCCAGTTTGGCGAAGGCTGGCTTCTGCCTGCCGACATCGTAGGGTTACATCCGTGATGGCGTGAACAACATCATCTCGCTCCAGCCTTTCGGTTGCAATCGCTAACCACGTGATTTCCAAGGGCATTCGAGAAACGTCTCCACGACCGTTTCCCAATGCTCAACCTCGTATCGCTCGACTTCGATTCCGGTGTTTCAGAGGTAAACGTCACCAACCGACTGCTCCTCTTCCTGGACAGCACGCAAAATAAGGACAAGCCAGACCCATGTACGGTAAAACACCGTACATGGTCTTTCCGTCTTTCATTCCCTCAAAAAATCACTCTAAAAAATACAAAAAAACCGTAGCTATTTCTTTGTCATTCAAGAAAATAATCGTATCTTTGCACTCAAATTTTATTGAGACATTAAGAAAATGAGTAAAGATACATTAACTCATCAGCTGACAGAGACCATCGAGGAGCTTTCGAGCGCCGAATCTTTGAAGGGTCTCTTCCATCAGCATCGAGACGGGAATCCACTTCCTTCGGGCAAGGCGCTCGAAGAAATCATCAGTTTGTCCCGTTCTATCCTCTTTCCGGGATATTTCGGCAATTCTTCGGTAAATATCTCAACCATCAAATATCATATTGGAGTAAGAGTAGAGAAACTCTATGAGATGCTGTCAGAGCAGATTCTCGCCGGTCTCTGCTTCGCCAACGACTGTGAAACGGAAACCCAGGCTGAACTGCAGCACCAGCGTGCCAAGGCAGGCGTGATTGCAGCCAAGGCAATCATGGAATTCCCGAGACTGCGCAAGATTCTGGCTACTGATGTAGAGGCTGCCTACGAGGGGCGACCCGGCTGCCATGAGCCACGGAGAAATCATCTCCTGCTACCCGGTCATCAAGGCGATTACCAACTACCGCATCGCTCACGTGCTGCACGAACTGGGAGTGCCGCTCATTCCGAGAATGATGACCGAACTGGCGCATTCGGAAACCGGTATTGATATCAACCCGGAGGCTACCATCGGCAAGCACTTCACCATCGACCACGGTACGGGTGTGGTAATTGGAGCTACCTGCATCATCGGCGACAATGTGAAACTCTACCAGGGTGTAACCCTCGGAGCCAAGAGTTTCCCTCTCGATAAGGACGGCAATCCTATCAAGGGAATCCCTCGCCACCCTATCCTCGAAAATGATGTCATCGTCTACGCCAATGCCACCATCCTCGGTCGCATCACCATCGGAGAAGGCTGCGTAGTGGGAGCCAACGTATGGGTTACCAAGGATATGAAACCGAAAACAAAGAAATATAAAAAAGAAAAACAAAGTTTATTAGATATAGAATTCAATAATGGAACAGGAATTTGAACTCATTGCCAAGACCTTCATGGGCCTCGAGCCTGTCTTGGCTGAAGAGCTCACCCAGTTGGGTGCCAATAATGTACAGATCGGTCGCCGCATGGTGTCTTTCACAGGCGACAAGGAAATGATGTATCGTGCTAACTTCCAGTTGCACACAGCCATCCGTATCTTAAAGCCTATCAAGCACTTCAAGGCTAGAAGCGCTGAAGAGGTGTATGATCAGATTCAGAAGATCAAGTGGGATGACATCTTAGACGTGAAGAGACTTTCTCTGTTGACTCAGTAGTCTACTCAGAGGAGTTTCCGCAACTCACGCTTCGTAACCTACAAGGTAAAGGATGCGATTGTTGACTGGTTCCGCGAGAAGCAGGGTACACGTCCAAATATCAGCGTATCTAACCCGGATATCCGCCTCAACATCCACATTGCAGAAGACAATGCCACCTTGAGTCTCGATTCGAGTGGTGAGAGTCTGCACCGCCGTGGCTACCGCCAGGAGCAGGTAGAGGCTCCTCTGACGAGGTTCTCGCTGCAGGTATGATTCTGATGACCGGCTGGAAGGGCGAATGCGATTTCATCGACCCGATGTGTGGTTCAGGTACCATCGCCCATCGAAGCTGCCCTCATCGCCCGAAACATCTCTCCAGGTGTATTCCGCAAGGAGTTTGCCTTCGAGAAGTGGAACGATTTCGACCAGGATCTCTTCGATACGATTTATAACGACGGACTCTCAGGAGCGCGAGTTCGAGCACCATATCTATGGTTACGATGTTGACATGAAGGCTGTCAATACAGCTAATCTCAACGTTCGTGCTGCCGGTCTCAGCAAGGACATCACCATCTCACAGGCTGATTTCAAGGACTTCACCCAGCCAGCCGAGAAGAGCATCATCGTGATGAACCCTCCATACGGTGAGCGCATCTCTACCCCTAACCTCCTGAACACCTACAAGATGATAGGTGAGCGCTTCAAGAAGGGTTTTGCCGGC
>NW_024570373.1:0-9055 GCF_018345385.1 Vulpes lagopus | reverse complement strand
TCGGGGCTAGGCATGTTAGGAGCGTGGTGTACGTTCAGGCAGGATGTGGGAGAGACAGTCCATAAGCCCAACTCTCGGACATGTGTATGCTTTGCAGGCAGATGTCTGCTAGACACTTTGATGGGAGCTAGGACCGAGCTACACTCTCATTGAACAAGGACGTTTGCAATGTCTGCATTGAGATCAGATACACCTGAGGAGAATCCTGTCACTTCCACATGCTCTTCACACAACCTCTTCCGGGCACCTAACATAAGGATGCTGGGACCTACGTCTACGGGCAGTCAGAATGCGGGAGGCTCCTGCCCTGAACTCAGCTCGCACAAGGAAGCACGCCTACAAGCCAGCTTTCAACTAGCTGCGTTCCTCGGGCACTGAGAACGTAACAGCGTTCTAAGCCAGGAGGTACCCAGAATACCACTCCACTGCAGCTGGAGACACCCTCCAGGTCTGCTTATTCCACTTGCGTCTCACAAGCCTCTGACAAACGGCTGTGGTGCAGATGTTGGAAACTCTTTCTGCAGGCAGTGTGCAACTGTGAGGGACTGAGGGTGAGCTCAACTCTCCGAAGTAAGTTGCTTTCGGACAAGGCGTTCAGCTAGCTTCTCTCGTATGGCACTTAGGATGTAGCACCTGGCTCACACAGGAAATACTAGGAAATCGCTGGGTTGAGCTTGGATGCACTAGTCTTGTGGGCCGGGACTTTCCACTTACCTCTCACAACACTTCAGGCACGCATCGGGCTAGGCCTGTTAGGAGCGCGGTGTACGTGCAGGCAGGATGTGGGAGGGACAGTCCATAAGCCCAACTCTCGGAAGTGTGTATGCTTTGCAGGCAGATGTCTGCTAGACACTTTGATGGGAGCTAGGACCGAGCTACACTCTCATTGAACAAGGACGTTTGCAATGTCTGCATTGAGATCAGATACACCTGAGGAGAATCCTGTCACTTCCACATGCTCTTCACACAACCTCTTCCGGCACCTAACATAAGGATGCTGGGACCTACGTCTACGGGCAGTCAGAATGCGGGAGGGTCCTGCCCTGAACTCAGCTCGCACAAGGAAGCACGCCTACAAGCCAGCTTTCAACTAGCTGCGTTCCTCGGGCACTGAGAACGTAACAGTGTTCTAAGCCAGGAGGTACCCAGAATACCACTCCACTGCAGCTGGAGACACCCTCCAGGTCTGCTTATTCCACTTGCGTCTCACAAGCCTCTGACAAACGGCTGTGGTGCAGATGTTGGAAACTCTTTCTGCAGGCAGTGTGCAACTGTGAGGGACTGAGGGTGAGCTCAACTCTCCGAAGTAAGTTGCTTTCGGACAAGGCGTTCAGCTAGCTTCTCTCGTATGGCACTTAGGATGTCGCACCTGGCTCACACAGGAAATACTAGGAAATCGCTGGGTTGAGCTTGGATGCACTAGTCTTGTGGGCCGGGACTTTCCACTTACCTCTCACAACACTTCAGGCACGCATCGGGGCTAGGCCTGTTAGGAGCGCGGTGTACGTGCAGGCAGGATGTGGGAGGGACAGTCCATAAGCCCAACTCTCGGAAGTGTGTATGCTTTGCAGGCAGATGTCTGCTAGACACTTTGATGGGAGCTAGGACCGAGCTACACTCTCATTGAACAAGGACGTTTGCAATGTCTGCATTGAGATCAGATACACCTGAGGAGAATCCTGTCACTTCCACATGCTCTTCACACAACCTCTTCCGGCACCTAACATAAGGATGCTGGGACCTACGTCTACGGGCAGTCAGAATGCGGGAGGCTCCTGCCCTGAACTCAGCTCGCACAAGGAAGCACGCCTACAAGCCAGCTTTCAACTAGCTGCGTTCCTCGGGCACTGAGAACGTAACAGTGTTCTAAGCCAGGAGGTACCCAGAATACCACTCCACTGCAGCTGGAGACACCCTCCAGGTCTGCTTATTCCACTTGCGTCTCACAAGCCTCTGACAAACGGCTGTGGTGCAGATGTTGGAAACTCTTTCTGCAGGCAGTGTGCAACTGTGAGGGACTGAGGGTGAGCTCAACTCTCCGAAGTAAGTTGCTTTCGGACAAGGCGTTCAGCTAGCTTCTCTCGTATGGCACTTAGGATGTCGCACCTGGCTCACACAGGAAATACTAGGAAATCGCTGGGTTGAGCTTGGATGCACTAGTCTTGTGGGCCGGGACTTTCCACTTACCTCTCACAACACTTCAGGCACGCATCGGGGCTAGGCCTGTTAGGAGCGCGGTGTACGTGCAGGCAGGATGTGGGAGGGACAGTCCATAAGCCCAACTCTCGGAAGTGTGTATGCTTTGCAGGCAGATGTCTGCTAGACACTTTGATGGGAGCTAGGACCGAGCTACACTCTCATTGAACAAGGACGTTTGCAATGTCTGCATTGAGATCAGATACACCTGAGGAGAATCCTGTCACTTCCACATGCTCTTCACACAACCTCTTCCGGCACCTAACATAAGGATGCTGGGACCTACGTCTACGGGCAGTCAGAATGCGGGAGGCTCCTGCCCTGAACTCAGCTCGCACAAGGAAGCACGCCTACAAGCCAGCTTTCAACTAGCTGCGTTCCTCGGGCACTGAGAACGTAACAGTGTTCTAAGCCAGGAGGTACCCAGAATACCACTCCACTGCAGCTGGAGACACCCTCCAGGTCTGCTTATTCCACTTGCGTCTCACAAGCCTCTGACAAACGGCTGTGGTGCAGATGTTGGAAACTCTTTCTGCAGGCAGTGTGCAACTGTGAGGGACTGAGGGTGAGCTCAACTCTCCGAAGTAAGTTGCTTTCGGACAAGGCGTTCAGCTAGCTTCTCTCGTATGGCACTTAGGATGTCGCACCTGGCTCACACAGGAAATACTAGGAAATCGCTGGGTTGAGCTTGGATGCACTAGTCTTGTGGGCCGGGACTTTCCACTTACCTCTCACAACACTTCAGGCACGCATCGGGGCTAGGCCTGTTAGGAGCGCGGTGTACGTGCAGGCAGGATGTGGGAGGGACAGTCCATAAGCCCAACTCTCGGAAGTGTGTATGCTTTGCAGGCAGATGTCTGCTAGACACTTTGATGGGAGCTAGGACCGAGCTACACTCTCATTGAACAAGGACGTTTGCAATGTCTGCATTGAGATCAGATACACCTGAGGAGAATCCTGTCACTTCCACATGCTCTTCACACAACCTCTTCCGGCACCTAACATAAGGATGCTGGGACCTACGTCTACGGGCAGTCAGAATGCGGGAGGGTCCTGCCCTGAACTCAGCTCGCACAAGGAAGCACGCCTACAAGCCAGCTTTCAACTAGCTGCGTTCCTCGGGCACTGAGAACGTAACAGTGTTCTAAGCCAGGAGGTACCCAGAATACCACTCCACTGCAGCTGGAGACACCCTCCAGGTCTGCTTATTCCACTTGCGTCTCACAAGCCTCTGACAAACGGCTGTGGTGCAGATGTTGGAAACTCTTTCTGCAGGCAGTGTGCAACTGTGAGGGACTGAGGGTGAGCTCAACTCTCCGAAGTAAGTTGCTTTCGGACAAGGCGTTCAGCTAGCTTCTCTCGTATGGCACTTAGGATGTCGCACCTGGCTCACACAGGAAATACTAGGAAATCGCTGGGTTGAGCTTGGATGCACTAGTCTTGTGGGCCGGGACTTTCCACTTACCTCTCACAACACTTCAGGCACGCATCGGGGCTAGGCCTGTTAGGAGCGCGGTGTACGTGCAGGCAGGATGTGGGAGGGACAGTCCATAAGCCCAACTCTCGGAAGTGTGTATGCTTTGCAGGCAGATGTCTGCTAGACACTTTGATGGGAGCTAGGACCGAGCTACACTCTCATTGAACAAGGACGTTTGCAATGTCTGCATTGAGATCAGATACACCTGAGGAGAATCCTGTCACTTCCACATGCTCTTCACACAACCTCTTCCGGCACCTAACATAAGGATGCTGGGACCTACGTCTACGGGCAGTCAGAATGCGGGAGGGTCCTGCCCTGAACTCAGCTCGCACAAGGAAGCACGCCTACAAGCCAGCTTTCAACTAGCTGCGTTCCTCGGGCACTGAGAACGTAACAGTGTTCTAAGCCAGGAGGTACCCAGAATACCACTCCACTGCAGCTGGAGACACCCTCCAGGTCTGCTTATTCCACTTGCGTCTCACAAGCCTCTGACAAACGGCTGTGGTGCAGATGTTGGAAACTCTTTCTGCAGGCAGTGTGCAACTGTGAGGGACTGAGGGTGAGCTCAACTCTCCGAAGTAAGTTGCTTTCGGACAAGGCGTTCAGCTAGCTTCTCTCGTATGGCACTTAGGATGTCGCACCTGGCTCACACAGGAAATACTAGGAAATCGCTGGGTTGAGCTTGGATGCACTAGTCTTGTGGGCCGGGACTTTCCACTTACCTCTCACAACACTTCAGGCACGCATCGGGGCTAGGCCTGTTAGGAGCGCGGTGTACGTGCAGGCAGGATGTGGGAGGGACAGTCCATAAGCCCAACTCTCGGAAGTGTGTATGCTTTGCAGGCAGATGTCTGCTAGACACTTTGATGGGAGCTAGGACCGAGCTACACTCTCATTGAACAAGGACGTTTGCAATGTCTGCATTGAGATCAGATACACCTGAGGAGAATCCTGTCACTTCCACATGCTCTTCACACAACCTCTTCCGGCACCTAACATAAGGATGCTGGGACCTACGTCTACGGGCAGTCAGAATGCGGGAGGGTCCTGCCCTGAACTCAGCTCGCACAAGGAAGCACGCCTACAAGCCAGCTTTCAACTAGCTGCGTTCCTCGGGCACTGAGAACGTAACAGTGTTCTAAGCCAGGAGGTACCCAGAATACCACTCCACTGCAGCTGGAGACACCCTCCAGGTCTGCTTATTCCACTTGCGTCTCACAAGCCTCTGACAAACGGCTGTGGTGCAGATGTTGGAAACTCTTTCTGCAGGCAGTGTGCAACTGTGAGGGACTGAGGGTGAGCTCAACTCTCCGAAGTAAGTTGCTTTCGGACAAGGCGTTCAGCTAGCTTCTCTCGTATGGCACTTAGGATGTCGCACCTGGCTCACACAGGAAATACTAGGAAATCGCTGGGTTGAGCTTGGATGCACTAGTCTTGTGGGCCGGGACTTTCCACTTACCTCTCACAACACTTCAGGCACGCATCGGGGCTAGGCCTGTTAGGAGCGCGGTGTACGTGCAGGCAGGATGTGGGAGGGACAGTCCATAAGCCCAACTCTCGGAAGTGTGTATGCTTTGCAGGCAGATGTCTGCTAGACACTTTGATGGGAGCTAGGACCGAGCTACACTCTCATTGAACAAGGACGTTTGCAATGTCTGCATTGAGATCAGATACACCTGAGGAGAATCCTGTCACTTCCACATGCTCTTCACACAACCTCTTCCGGCACCTAACATAAGGATGCTGGGACCTACGTCTACGGGCAGTCAGAATGCGGGAGGCTCCTGCCCTGAACTCAGCTCGCACAAGGAAGCACGCCTACAAGCCAGCTTTCAACTAGCTGCGTTCCTCGGGCACTGAGAACGTAACAGTGTTCTAAGCCAGGAGGTACCCAGAATACCACTCCACTGCAGCTGGAGACACCCTCCAGGTCTGCTTATTCCACTTGCGTCTCACAAGCCTCTGACAAACGGCTGTGGTGCAGATGTTGGAAACTCTTTCTGCAGGCAGTGTGCAACTGTGAGGGACTGAGGGTGAGCTCAACTCTCCGAAGTAAGTTGCTTTCGGACAAGGCGTTCAGCTAGCTTCTCTCGTATGGCACTTAGGATGTCGCACCTGGCTCACACAGGAAATACTAGGAAATCGCTGGGTTGAGCTTGGATGCACTAGTCTTGTGGGCCGGGACTTTCCACTTACCTCTCACAACACTTCAGGCACGCATCGGGG
The DNA here is from genome assembly GCF_018345385.1 of Vulpes lagopus. Lineage (NCBI taxonomy): Eukaryota > Metazoa > Chordata > Mammalia > Carnivora > Canidae > Vulpes > Vulpes lagopus. The sequence continues at coordinate 3,153 of NW_024570373.1, read as the reverse complement.
CTAGGCCTGTTAGGAGCGCGGTGTACGTGCAGGCAGGATGTGGGAGGGACAGTCCATAAGCCCAACTCTCGGAAGTGTGTATGCTTTGCAGGCAGATGTCTGCTAGACACTTTGATGGGAGCTAGGACCGAGCTACACTCTCATTGAACAAGGACGTTTGCAATGTCTGCATTGAGATCAGATACACCTGAGGAGAATCCTGTCACTTCCACATGCTCTTCACACAACCTCTTCCGGCACCTAACATAAGGATGCTGGGACCTACGTCTACGGGCAGTCAGAATGCGGGAGGGTCCTGCCCTGAACTCAGCTCGCACAAGGAAGCACGCCTACAAGCCAGCTTTCAACTAGCTGCGTTCCTCGGGCACTGAGAACGTAACAGTGTTCTAAGCCAGGAGGTACCCAGAATACCACTCCACTGCAGCTGGAGACACCCTCCAGGTCTGCTTATTCCACTTGCGTCTCACAAGCCTCTGACAAACGGCTGTGGTGCAGATGTTGGAAACTCTTTCTGCAGGCAGTGTGCAACTGTGAGGGACTGAGGGTGAGCTCAACTCTCCGAAGTAAGTTGCTTTCGGACAAGGCGTTCAGCTAGCTTCTCTCGTATGGCACTTAGGATGTCGCACCTGGCTCACACAGGAAATACTAGGAAATCGCTGGGTTGAGCTTGGATGCACTAGTCTTGTGGGCCGGGACTTTCCACTTACCTCTCACAACACTTCAGGCACGCATCGGGGCTAGGCCTGTTAGGAGCGCGGTGTACGTGCAGGCAGGATGTGGGAGGGACAGTCCATAAGCCCAACTCTCGGAAGTGTGTATGCTTTGCAGGCAGATGTCTGCTAGACACTTTGATGGGAGCTAGGACCGAGCTACACTCTCATTGAACAAGGACGTTTGCAATGTCTGCATTGAGATCAGATACACCTGAGGAGAATCCTGTCACTTCCACATGCTCTTCACACAACCTCTTCCGGCACCTAACATAAGGATGCTGGGACCTACGTCTACGGGCAGTCAGAATGCGGGAGGGTCCTGCCCTGAACTCAGCTCGCACAAGGAAGCACGCCTACAAGCCAGCTTTCAACTAGCTGCGTTCCTCGGGCACTGAGAACGTAACAGTGTTCTAAGCCAGGAGGTACCCAGAATACCACTCCACTGCAGCTGGAGACACCCTCCAGGTCTGCTTATTCCACTTGCGTCTCACAAGCCTCTGACAAACGGCTGTGGTGCAGATGTTGGAAACTCTTTCTGCAGGCAGTGTGCAACTGTGAGGGACTGAGGGTGAGCTCAACTCTCCGAAGTAAGTTGCTTTCGGACAAGGCGTTCAGCTAGCTTCTCTCGTATGGCACTTAGGATGTAGCACCTGGCTCACACAGGAAATACTAGGAAATCGCTGGGTTGAGCTTGGATGCACTAGTCTTGTGGGCCGGGACTTTCCACTTACCTCTCACAACACTTCAGGCACGCATCGGGGCTAGGCCTGTTAGGAGCGCGGTGTACGTGCAGGCAGGATGTGGGAGGGACAGTCCATAAGCCCAACTCTCGGAAGTGTGTATGCTTTGCAGGCAGATGTCTGCTAGACACTTTGATGGGAGCTAGGACCGAGCTACACTCTCATTGAACAAGGACGTTTGCAATGTCTGCATTGAGATCAGATACACCTGAGGAGAATCCTGTCACTTCCACATGCTCTTCACACAACCTCTTCCGGCACCTAACATAAGGATGCTGGGACCTACGTCTACGGGCAGTCAGAATGCGGGAGGGTCCTGCCCTGAACTCAGCTCGCACAAGGAAGCACGCCTACAAGCCAGCTTTCAACTAGCTGCGTTCCTCGGGCACTGAGAACGTAACAGTGTTCTAAGCCAGGAGGTACCCAGAATACCACTCCACTGCAGCTGGAGACACCCTCCAGGTCTGCTTATTCCACTTGCGTCTCACAAGCCTCTGACAAACGGCTGTGGTGCAGATGTTGGAAACTCTTTCTGCAGGCAGTGTGCAACTGTGAGGGACTGAGGGTGAGCTCAACTCTCCGAAGTAAGTTGCTTTCGGACAAGGCGTTCAGCTAGCTTCTCTCGTATGGCACTTAGGATGTCGCACCTGGCTCACACAGGAAATACTAGGAAATCGCTGGGTTGAGCTTGGATGCACTAGTCTTGTGGGCCGGGACTTTCCACTTACCTCTCACAACACTTCAGGCACGCATCGGGGCTAGGCCTGTTAGGAGCGCGGTGTACGTGCAGGCAGGATGTGGGAGGGACAGTCCATAAGCCCAACTCTCGGAAGTGTGTATGCTTTGCAGGCAGATGTCTGCTAGACACTTTGATGGGAGCTAGGACCGAGCTACACTCTCATTGAACAAGGACGTTTGCAATGTCTGCATTGAGATCAGATACACCTGAGGAGAATCCTGTCACTTCCACATGCTCTTCACACAACCTCTTCCGGCACCTAACATAAGGATGCTGGGACCTACGTCTACGGGCAGTCAGAATGCGGGAGGGTCCTGCCCTGAACTCAGCTCGCACAAGGAAGCACGCCTACAAGCCAGCTTTCAACTAGCTGCGTTCCTCGGGCACTGAGAACGTAACAGTGTTCTAAGCCAGGAGGTACCCAGAATACCACTCCACTGCAGCTGGAGACACCCTCCAGGTCTGCTTATTCCACTTGCGTCTCACAAGCCTCTGACAAACGGCTGTGGTGCAGATGTTGGAAACTCTTTCTGCAGGCAGTGTGCAACTGTGAGGGACTGAGGGTGAGCTCAACTCTCCGAAGTAAGTTGCTTTCGGACAAGGCGTTCAGCTAGCTTCTCTCGTATGGCACTTAGGATGTCGCACCTGGCTCACACAGGAAATACTAGGAAATCGCTGGGTTGAGCTTGGATGCACTAGTCTTGTGGGACGGGACTTTCCACTTACCACTCACAACACTTCAGGCACGCATCGGGGCTAGGCCTGTTAGGAGCGCGGTGTACGTGCAGCAGGATGTGGGAGGGAGTCCATTAGCCCAACTCTGGGGAAGTTGTGTATGAGATGGCAGGCAGTGTCTTGCTAGCACTTTGATGGGTGCTAGACAAAGCGGCTACAACTCTCATTGACAAGGACGGTTTGCATGTCAGTGCATTGAGATCATAGATACAACTGAGGTAGAATC
>NW_024570372.1:0-7257 GCF_018345385.1 Vulpes lagopus | reverse complement strand
GACATGGGGCCGCCCCGGGTGGTTCAGCGGTTTTTTTAAAACGCCTGCCTTCAGCCCAGGGCGTGATCCTGGAAAGTCCCGGGATGGCGTCCCGTCGAGTTCCCTACACAGAGGCCTTCTCCCTCTGCCAGTTCTGCTTTCTCTCTCTGCCGCTCACTCTGTATGTCTCTCAAGGATTTATAAATAAATCTTTTTAAAAAAAGAAAAAACGAAGAGAAAGGACAAAAAGCATACGATCCTCTCAAGAGTTGGCAGAAAAAGCATTTGGACAAGTACAACTTCATAAGCCTAGTGGGTTTTGAGGAAATGTCTATCAACAGATAAGTTCACCAGGAGGCCCGCCAGCTGACTCTCTTCAAGGGTGAAAACCTGAAATTCGTCTCCCTAATGAGCAGGAACAAGCCAAGGAGGGTCCCCTGCAGTGCTGGAAAGTCTAATGTAGTAAAGACAGGCACAGCAACGGTTCCACTCTGGAAGGGGACGTACACTGTCCCTATTTGTTGGAAGACGCAGTGCTAGACACAGGACCCGAGGAGCCCCACCACAACCTGTTAGAAACTAATGATGAATTCAGTAAAATTCATGGGACACCAACAGAACCTAAGAGCTAGTTGCCTGCTGCGTCCTGACAATGAGCATCAGGAACGAAATGAAGGACGGACTCCCTTTTCTCAGAGCATCACAGAGACTAAAATACATGAGAGCTGAACGAAAAGGCGCACAATACTGGTGCACTGAGCCATACCAGGCTCTGGGAGGCTCTGGGTTCGTCGGGGTGGAAGCTCTCTTGTGAAAATGTCCACAGCTTCTGAAGCACCCTCGGTTTCATGTCATTCCTATCAAAATCATGGTGGTAGATCCTAGAAGTAGGAAAAAAAAAACCCTAACATCCGTCAGCCCCCACAAATGACCCCGGACCGCAAATCAGTATTGGAAACGCCGGACAGTGTTGGGCGCAGCACTTTCCTATTTCGAAACAATGTACAGAGGCCACAGATTAAAGCAGTGTGGTTTCTCGGCTCCCTGGGCTGGCTCTGTCAGTTAAGCATGGACTCCTGACCTCACCTCAGGTCCTGATCTCGGGGTCGTGAGATCTAGCCTGGGCTGGGCCGGCACGAGGCGGTGAGGCTACTTCGACCCACGGGGGTGGTTCCAGCATAAGCGAAGGAGCAGAACAGGGAGTCCAGAAGGAAATGTGCTCTGATACAACTGATTTTGTTTAATTAATTTAAACCCAATTAATTACATGTATAGTGTATTATACTTTCAGAGGTAGAATCAGGGATTCACCAGTTGGAGAGAACAGCCGTGCTCTGACATCACCTGCCATCCTTTCGTTGCCCATCCCCGTTATCCCTCCCCGCTCCCCTCCAGCGACCTCAGATTGATTCAATGATGCAGATCTGTATTTCCTGCATCAGTTTTCATCTTATTCGTTTTTCCTTCCCTTCACAGATGTTCATCTGCTTTTGCTTCTTTAATTCCACCTATGAATGACACCATCGGGTCATTGTTTTCCCGACTGACTTATTTCACTTACAGGATCCCTCTCGTTGTATCCGCGTCATTGCAAATGGCAAGATTTCCTTTCTCTTTGATAGCAGTACCATTCCTCTCTCTATGACATCATCTATCTCCATCCTCTATCCATCATCTGTCTGAAGGCACCGAGGGCTCCTCCCCCAGTGTGGCTAATGTGACCCGGCTGCTGTGGTCATCGGGGCGCGGTGTCCCGCTGGCGTTTCATTGCATCTGTATCTTCAGAGTGAGCTCCAGTGCGTGCACTGCGTCGAAGGGCAGGCTCTATTGGTAAGTTCCTGAGGAGCTTTTGGCACTGTTTCCAGGGCAGCAGCACCAGCCGCAGTCCGCCCACGTGGACGAGGGGTGAGTGAGTCTTGGCGGACTCGCTAAAAGTTGGTCACATTTCATTTGCCATCTGTGGGCTCAAAATCTTGTCTTAAGTATTTCTGGGGAAGCGGTGTTGTGCTTCTTTATTTCAGCCGGACATTTCCGAGAGCTCATAGTGTTGGAACCTAGCTCACCGGGGCCCAAAGTGATTCAGTAAGGCCCCAGAGACTCCGACCCAGACAGGCAGATGCAACTAGCAAGAGGTTTTTTTTTTTTTATGGCAGTCACAGAAAAGATGGAGGAGAGAGGAGAGGAGTGAGAGGCAGCGACATAGGCAGAGGGAGAAGCAGGCTCCATGCACCGGGGAGAGCCGACGTGGGGACTCGATCCTGGGTCTCCAAGATTCATGCCTGGGACACAGGCAGGCATAAACGCCTGCGCCCACCCAGTATCCTAGCAAGAGGTTTTATTGAACGTTTGCACAAACAGGCCTCGGCCTCCAAAGGTGGAAGAGCCCAGATTGGCAATTACAGGCATCTTTAAATGCAAACCGCGGGCTTAGGCATAGCATTGGGTTAAGGAACTGGATTTGATTTCTTTGAAGGTAAACTTGAACAGGTTTCAGAGACTTTCCAGTCAGGGCGTGGGGGGGGGATTGTTTTCTTATCTCAGAAAAACCACAGAATGTTTTTCATTGCTTAAATTCCGGGAAGGCTCGTGGGATGTGCTGCCTCTGGGTTTGGCGTAGGTCCTAAATTTCAAGGGGTGGGGGGGTGGGGTTTGGGTTTTTCAATAGGTCTCAGCTGGAGCCTGGAAGGAGGCAGGTCTGGCCTTGGGCGTGGGGACTCGCCTCCCTCACGCTCCTTCAGCGCCTGAAGCCCATGCCAGCAGGGTGTGTGGGTACGCATGTAGGCCTCCTCCGCCAGCAGTAGTAACAGGAGCGGTCTGTGCTCTGGCTGCCTGAGGAGGATGTGGGGCCGCGTCCAGGCTGACCGGAGCCCGGCCTCTCCAGGGACCCGCAGGTAGGCTTCCAGGACATTTGGAGCGTGTACCTCGCGGGGGAAAGGAGCCTGGTTCCTCAGGACCACGGTGAGACTTCAGGAAAGACCGGTGGGGACCGCTTCTCGCTGACAGGAGCCCCAGCCTCCTCAGGACCCGCGGTGAGTTTACGAAGATAGTTTTGGGTTGGGGGTTAGGGGGGGGAGGGTTGGGGGTTTTGGGTTAAAGGGTTTTTGGGTTGGGAGGGGGTTAGGGTTAGGGAAGGGTTTAGGGTTAGGGAACGGGTTAGGGTTAGGAAGGGTTGGGTTAGGGTTGGGAACGGGTTGGGTTGGGGGGTTGGGAAGGGTTGGGTTTAGGCTTGGGGGAACGGGTTGGGTTAGGGAAGGGGTTTTTAGGGTTGGGGAAAAACGGGTTTTTAGGGGAAGGGTTTTGGGTTTTGGGGGAAAAGGGTTAGGGTTGGGGGAAGGGTTAGGGTTGGGGGTTAGGGAACGGGGTGGGGGTTTGGTTGGGGAAAAAAGGTTGGGGTTAGGGAAGGGTTGGGGTTGGGGAAAAGGGGGTTTAAAAAGGGGGGGGTTAGGGAACGGGTTAGGGAACGGGTTAGGGTTGGGGAAGGGGTTTTGGGTTGGGGGGAAGGTTAGGGTTTTAGGGTTGGGGGTTTGGGTTAGGGTTAGGGTTGGGGGTTGGTTAGGGGTTGGGGGGTTGGGGGGGTTTTTAGGGTTAGGGGTTAGGGAAGGGGGGGGTTTTAGGGGGGAAAGGGTTTGGGGGAAGGGGGTTTTGGGGGAAGGGTTAGGGTTGGGTTTTTTGGGGTTTAGGGTTGGGGGTTTTTAGGGGTTAGGGTTTAGGGTCAGGGTAGGGTTGGGTTAGGGTTAGGGTTAGGGGTTAGGGTTAGGGGTTGGGTGGGTTTTTAGGGGTTTTAGGGTTGGGGGGTCAGGGTCGGCTCAGGTTTTTTTTTTTTTTTGGGAAAAAATTTCTTTACCCTGATACTGGGGGGCCCCTGGGGGGGGCGACCAAGAGTTCGGCGAGGGCTCCCCCACGTCCCCCTCCCCCCACGCCCCGTCGCCCAGTGGATCGTGGGGGAAAAAGGATTCTTTTCCTGCAAACCCGGAGCGGAGGGGGAAAAATGGGAGGGCGTTCTGCCCCCCCCCGTCCCCGGGGGCCGGGGGGCCGGCCCCAGCCGGGGAGGGCGGAGAGGCCCCGGGGACACGAGACACTGGGGAGGAAGAGGGGTCCCCCGCAGCTGACCCCAGGCCACCGGCGGACCTGATGCGGTGGGGGGCGCGGGGATGAGTGGCACGTGGGGCGAGGCTTGTAGCAGCGAGTCCCCCCTCCCCTCCTTTCGGACGAAGAAGGAAGACTTGGGCCCCGCGACTGGGGAGAAGAAAGGGGAGCAGGCAGCTTCTCCTAGCATGGGGCCCCGGGGGAAGGAAGCCCCGCTCCCTTCCCGCGGGGAAAGGGCACCCATCTCCCATCGGAAAACTGATCAATAAATTACAAAGTAGAGAAAAGGGAGGTGGAAGTTTGGGGCGGGATTTCTTCCTGCCCTCTTCGTTCCCCTCTCAGTCCAGTTAAGGAGGATTCCTTAATATGGATGGGTTTTATCCAATCAGTTAAAAGGTATTAAGAAAAAGATTGAATTCCCTTGAGGAAGGGAATTTGGCCAGCCTTTGCTTCAGATTTTAACTGCAATATAATCTATTTCTAGGTCTTCAGACTTCCCATCTATGCTGCAGGTTTTTAGACTTGCCAGCCTCTGCATCCAATCATGGGAGCTAATTCCTTAACCATCAATCAGTCATTCTCTCCTCTCACTCCCTCCCTCCCTTTGTCTCTCATTACGCTAGTTTCTGGGTAACTCTCTGAGAATAATGTGCATTGCCCAAAAACCCTAGTTTTCTAATTTAAGTGGTTGGATCATGGCATGTTTTATGGTTAATTTTTTCTTTTACTAAAATATTTTTGCAAAAAAAAATATGCAGTGGAAATTTCTCCATGGTCATTGGTCATCACTATATTTATTAAGTTTGGTTTGGTTTATAATAATAAATTCAAATATATATTATTAGTTTGTAACGTAAGATTAAAGTTAAAATAAGTAAAATACTAAGCTAAATGGATTATAAATGCAATTCAGTCTTCCTTTTTGCTTGAAAAGAAGAGTTTTCCTGCAACTCTGCAAAGAAGCTACAGGAAAATTCAAAGACAAGAGAAAATGTGCTCTGTCAGGCTGTAGATTAATGCTATGGGATGTTTGCTCAACATGTGTAGAAATTTAAAAACAGAACTATTAGATATTTGAATCTTGGAGAATGCATAAGTATGAAGAGGAGTTGAAAAGTCTTAGGAGTATTTCTATAATATTGGTAAGAAAAAATATTCATAAAGCCAAAATTTTGCTCCGCAATTAGACCTTAAAAATAATTTTGCTTTATTATGAGGATTTGTCCTTTGCTTTATTTATATTAGGATGTACCTGCTTTATCTTTGCCTTGCACTTAACTTTTAATTTTTTAAATTTTTATGTGTGTTATTTATGTCTGGCATATTTTATATATATTCTTTTTTTTTTTTTTATATATATCTTATTTGATAGATTCTCATCGGATATTTAATTTTAAAACCAACTGTAATTATTTTTAATAGGAAAGTTTCATTTTTGTATGAAAAGATTTGTGCAAAATATCAAGCTATAAAATATTTAGAACCTATTCACATAAGTAGGTATAAAAACATTAACTTATACTTATCAAAAATGATCTATAACTTTCTTTCAGCATTGACGTGTTATTTTTTTCTTAAAGATTTTATTTATTTATTTGACAGAAAGAGAGAGCACAAACAGGGGGAGCAGCAGGGAGAGAAAGAAGCAGGCTCCCACAGAGCAGGGAGCCCCTGATCCCAGGACCCAGGATCATGACCCACACAGAAGGCAGATAGATACTCAACCAATTGAGCCACCCAGGTACCCTGAGGTATGTATTTTTTCTACTCTTTTTTTATCTCTTTCAGCTATATGTACTTTATAATGGCATATTACTTATATCCTTCAAAAAGTTTTTGTTTGTTTGTCTTCTGGTCATTTGAGTTTTTGCTTTTAGACAGAATCAAAAGAATTTCTATCAGCTTATAAAGACTTGTAAACACTCTTTTTTTTGTGAACCCCTCTTAATGCAGCAATTGAAAGCAAAAATCTCAAATTACTTGTATATATTAACTATAGGAATAAATTGACAGTTATTACAAATTTGAAAATCAAATGCACAGCAACATATATAAAGACCTATACACAAAGATCAGATACAATGAGTCATATATATGCAAGGCTGGTTTTATGTCTAGAAAAACAATTAATATAAGGCCTCATCATAATAGGATAAAATAAAAAAAAAAGATTATCTCAATAGGTGTAATAAAATAATTTGCTAAACATCTAAAAACATTCACATTTTTAAAAAAAGAGAACCCTCATAACTAGTAATTATAAATTATTTTTCTTACTCTGAAAATGGCATCTACAAAATAAATAAATAAAAAAGATGACAACAAATAGCACACTTTAAATATTTCCTCTACCCCTAGAATTGAAAAATAAATAAATAAATAAATAAATAAATATAATAATAAATAAATAAATAAAAATTTCCTCTCCCTATGATTGGATACATGCCATACAGAAGTTTTATCTCAGTACATCTCTTAACAGTATAATAGAGATTGAAGACAATATAGTAAATTAATAAAGAATAAATAGATTGAAAAAAGAAGAAATAAAAATGGTCCTTTTTCACAAACAAACAATTTCTTATGTAGATATTTTAAAAATAATTTAAATGACTAATAAGGAATAAATGACTAATAGGAAATTTTAGCAAAGATGCAAGATACATTTAATGTAAAATGTCAATTGGATTTTATCTCCTACCAAAAAAGTCTCTGAATGTGAATTAAGAAAAACACTCTTATTCACAATGACATAAAAAATAATAAAATATTTAAGAACAATTTCAACAAAAAAGTATAAGACAGGCACCGAAAACTACAAAAACACTCCTGAGGGAATTAGGTATCTTAAGTGAATGGAGAATATATCAAGCTCATGTATTGGAAGAATAAATATTGATAGTTATGGCAATTTTTCAAACCAATCTGCAAAAATCAGTGAAATTCCTATTGAAATCCTTATTTGTAATTAGCAAGCTGATGATAACATTTATTTAGAAAAGCAAAGGATAGCTACGGCAGTATTTTAAAATAAGTACAAAACTGAAGACTATCTGAATTCAAAACTTACTCGAAAACTAAATTAAATCTTACTAATAAAGTATAATATTTTCATAAAGATAAACATAAAATCAATGGAAAATAATAGAAAGTCCGAAAAACACCAGCATTTTTTGGTCAGCTGATTTTGGT
>NW_024570371.1:0-8629 GCF_018345385.1 Vulpes lagopus | reverse complement strand
GTCACTTCCATATGCTTTTCACACAACCTCTTCCGGCACCTAACGTAAGGATGCTGGGACCTACATCTACGGGCAGTCAGGATGCGGGAGGGTCCTGCCCTGACCTCAGCTCGCACATGGAAGCACGCCTATTGGCCAGCTTTCAACTAGCTGCGTTCTTAGGGCACTGAGAACGTAGCAGTACTCTAAGCCAGGAGGTATTCAGAATACCACTGAACTGTAGCTGGAGACACCATCCAGGTCTACTTATCCCACTTGCGTTTCACCAGCCTCTGACAAACGGCTGGTGCAGATGTTGGAATCTCATTTGCAGGCAGTGTGCAACTGTCAGGGACTGACGGAGAGCTCATCTCTGCGAAGTAACTTGCTTTTGGACAAGGCGTTCAGCTAGCTTCTCTTGTATGGCACTTAGGGTGTAGCACCTGGCTCACACAGGAAATAGTAGGAAATTGCTTGATTGAGTTAGGAGGCACTAGTCTTGTGGGCCGGGACTTTCCACTTACCTCTCACAACACTTCAGTCACGCATCGAGCCTAGGCCTGTTAGGAGCGTGGTGTACCTGCAGGCAGGATGTGGGAGGGACAGGCCATAAGCTCAACTCTCAGGAGCGTGTATGCCTCGGACGCAGATGTCTGCTCCCCACTCATGCAGGGGAGTTAGAACCTAGCTACACTCTAACTGAACAAGGACGTTGCCAATCGCTGTATTCAACTCAGATTGCCGTGTGGACAGGCCTGACGCTTCCACATGCATTTCTCACACCTCTCCCTGCACCTGATATGAGGATGTTAGCAGCTCCACCCACAGGGGGACCCGAGGCAGGAGGGTCCTTCGTTGAGCTCAACTCTCAACAGGAAGCATGCCCCGAATGCAGCTTTCCACTAGCTACGTTCTTATGGCCGTGAGAACGTAGTAGCACTGGAAGTCAGGACGTTGCGTGAACACCGATCTACTGCACCTAGTGACAGCACCATTGAGTCCTGCAGCTTGCCCCTTGCGTCCCATGAGCTTCTGACAAACATGTCTAGTGAGGATGTTCATAAATCCATGTGCAGGCAGTGTGGAAGTGGGAAGGACCACGAGTCAGCTCATCTCACAGAAGGAAGTTCCCCTGAGAGAGAGCTTGCAACTAGGTACTCAGGGTTGGAAGTTAGTATGTACCACCCATCTGAGGGAGGAAGTCGTCAGAAGTCACTGGATTGAGCTAAGAGACACTTAACTCTCACAAAGCATGAATCGCGTTTCCAACGAAATCCCTTGGCTGCAAAGGGTACAGGCAGTCAGCATGTGGGAGGTTGAAGCCATAAGCTCAACCCAAAGGAGTGTGCATGACTTGGAGGCAGCTGTCTGCTAGGCGCGAAATTGACAAGCCAGTCATTCGGTTCTCTCTCTGCTCCTGTCCCGCGTAGAACGAAATGCTGTACAAGCAAACCGTACAGGCAGTCAGGATGTGGGAGCGATAGGCCATAAGCTCAACTCTCGGAAGTGTGTATGCTTTGCAGGCAGATGTCGGATAGATACTTATTGATGGGAGCTAGGACCGAGCTACACTGTCATTGAACAAGGACGTTTGCAATGTCTGTATTGGACTCAGATTCACTTGAGGAGAGTCCTGTCACTTCCATATGCTTTTCACACAACCTCGTCCGGCACCTAACGTAAGGATGCTGGGACCTACATCTACGGGCAGTCAGGATGTGGGAGGGTCCTGCCCTGACCTCAGCTCGCACGTGGAAGCACGCCTATTGGCCAGCTTTCAACTAGCTGCATTCTTAGGGCACTGAGAACGTAGCAGTACTCTAAGCCAGGAGGTACTCAGAATACCACTGAACTGCAGCTGGAGACACCATCCAGGTCTACTTATCCCACTTGCGTCTCACAAGCCTCTGACAAACGACTCTGGTGCAGATGTTGGAAACTCATTCTGCAGGCAGTGTGCAAGTGTGAGGGACTGAGGGTGAGCTCAACTCTCCGAAGTAAGTTGCTATTGGACAAGGCGTTCAGCTAGTTTCTCTCGTATGGCACTTAGGATGTAGCACCTGGCTCTCACAGGAAATACTAGGAAATCGCTGGATTGAGCTTGGAGGCACTAGTCTTGTGGGCCTGGCCTTTCCACTTACCTCTCAAAACACTTCAGTCACGATCGAGCCTAAGCCTGTTAGGAACGAGGTGTACCTGCAGGCAGGATGTGGGAGGGACAGTCCATAAGCTCAACTCTCGAAGTGTGTACGCTTTGCAGGCAGATATCTGCTAGACACTTTGAAGGGAGCTAGGACCGAGCTACACTCTCATTGAACATGGACGTTTGCAATGTCTGTATTGGCCTCAGATTCACTTGAGCAGAGTCATGTCACTTCCACATGCTTTTCACACAACCTCTTCCGGCGCCTAACATAAGGATGCTGGGACCTATGTCTACGGGCAGTCAGGATGCGGGAGGGTCCTGCCGTGACCTCAGCTCGCACAAGGAAGCTTGCCTACAAGCCAGCTTTCAACTAGCTGCATTCGTAGGGGACTGAGAACGTAGCAGTGTTCTAAGCCAGGAGGTACCCTGAATACCACTCCACTTCAGCTGGAGACAACATCCAGGTCTGCTTATTCTTCTTGCATCTCACAAGACTCTGACAAATGGCTCTGGTGTAGATTCTCGAGACTTATTCTGCAGGCAGTGTGCAACTGTGAGGGACTGAGGGTAAGCTCAACTCTCAGAAGCAAGTTGCCTTGGAGCTAGGCGGCCGGCTAGCTTCTCTCGTATGGCACTTAGGATGTAGCACCTGACTCACACAGGAAATACTAGGAAATCGCTAGATTGAGCTTGGATGCACGAGTCTTGTGGACCGGGACTTTCCACTTACCTCTCACAACACTTCAGTCACGCATCGGGGCTAGGCCTGTTAGGAGCGCAGTGTACGTGCCAGCAGGATGTGGGAGAGACAGGCCATAAGCTCAACTCTCAGGAGCCTGTATGCCTGGGAGGCAGATGTCTGCTCCCCACTCATACAGGGGAGTTAGAACCTAGCTTCACTCTTATTGAACAAGGACGTTGGCATTCGATGTATTCAACTCACATTGCCGTGAGGACAGGCTTGACGCTTCCACACATTTCTCACAACCTCTCCCTGCACCTGACATGAGGATGTTAGCAGCTCCACCCACAGGGGGACCCGAGGCGGGAGGGTCCTTCGTTGAGCTCAACACTCAAAAGGAAGCATGCCCCAAATGCAGCTTTCCACTAGCTGCGTTATTATGGCCGTGAGAACGTAGCAGCACTGGAAGTCAGGACGTTGCATGAATACCGCTCTACTACACCTAGTGACAGCACCATTGAGGCCTGCAGCTTGCCCCTTGCGTCCCATGAGCTTCTGACAAACATGTCTAGTGAGGATGTTCGTAACTCCATGTGCAGGCAGTGTGGAAGTGGGAAGGACCGTGAGTCAGCTCATCTCACAGAAGGTAGTTCCCCTGAGAGATAGCTTGCAACTAGGTACTCAGGGTTGGAAGTTAGTATGTACTACCCATCTGAGGGAGGATGTCATCAGAAGTCACTGGATTGAGCTAAGAGACACTTGCCTATCACAAAGCTTGAATCCCGTGTCCAACGAAATCCCTTGGCTGCAAAGGGTACAGGCGGCAAGCATGTGGGAGGTTGAAGCCATAAGCTCAACCCAAAGGAGTGTGCATGCCTTGGAGGCAGCTGCCCGCTAGGTGCGAAATTGACAGGCCAGTCACTTGGTTATCTCTCTGCTCCTGTCCCGTGTAGAACGAAATGCTGTGCAAGCAAACCGTACAGGCAGTCAGGATGTGGGAGCGATAGGCCATAAGCTCAACTCTCGAAAGTGTATACGCTTTGCAGGCAGATGTCTGTGAGACACTTATTGATGGGGGCTGGGACCAAGCTACACTCTCATTGAACAAGGAAGTTTGCTATGTCTGAATTGGACTCAGATTCACTTGAGGAGAGTCCTGTCACTTCCATATGCTTTTCACACAACCTCTACCGGCACCTAACAGAAGGAAGCTGGGACCTATGTCTATGGGCAGTCAGGATGCGGGAGGGTCCTGCCCTGAACTCAGCTCGCAACAAGGAAGCATGCCTTGAAGCCAGCTTTCAACTAGCTGCATTCTTAGGGCACTGAGAACGTAGCAGTGTTCTAAGCCAGGAGGTACCAAGAAACCACTCTACTGCAGCTGGAGACACCATCGAGGTCTGCTTATTCCACTTGCGTCACAGAAGCCTCTGACAAAAGGCTGTGGTGCATATGTTCGAAACGCATTCTGCAGGCAGTGTGCAACTGTGAGGGACTGAGGGTGAGCTCAACTCTCCCAAGTAAGTTGCTTTTGGAAAAGGCGTTCACCTAGCTTCTCTCGTATGGCACTTAGGATGTAGCACCTGGCTAACAAAGGAATTACTAGGTAAATGCTGGATTAAGCTTGGAGGCACTAGTCTTGTGGGACAGGGCTTTCCACCTACCTCTCACAACACTTCAGTCACTCATCGGGGCTAAGCCTCTTAGGAGCGAGGTGTACTTGCAGGCAGGATGTGGGAGGGACAGTCCATAAGCTCAACTCTCGGAAGTGTGTACGCTGTGCAAGCAGATGTCTGCTAGACACTTTGATGGGAGATAGGACCGAGCTACATTCTCATTGAACAAGGACGTTTGCAATGTCTGTATTGAGATCAGATACACTTGGGGAGAATCCTGTCACTTCCATATGCTTTTCACACTACCTCTTCCGGCACCTAAATAAGGATGCTGGGACCTATGTCTATGGGCAGTCAGGATGTGGGAGGGTCCTGCCCTGACCTCAGCTCGCACAAGGAAGCACGCCTACAAGCCAGCTTTCAACTAGCTGCGTTCTGAGGGCACTGAGAACGTAGCAGTGTTCTAAGCCAGGAGGTACCCAGAAACCACTCTACTGCAGCTGGAGACACCATCCAGGTCTGCTTATTCCACTTGCCTCTCACAAGCCTCTGACAAACGGTTCTGTTGCAGATGTTGGAATCTCATTTGCAGGCAGTGTGCAACTGTCAGGGACTGAGGGAGAGCTCAACTCTGCGAAGTAAGTTGCTTTTGTACAAGGCGTTCAGCTAGCTTCTCTCGTATGGCACTTAGGATGTAGCACCTGGCTCTCACAGGAAATACTAGGAAATTGCTAGATTGAGCTTGGATGCACTAGTCTTGTGGGCCGGGACTTTCCACTTACCTCTCACAACATTTCAGTCACGCATCGGGGCTAGACCTGTTAGGAGCGTGGTGTACCTTCAGGCAGGATGTGGGAGGGACAGTCCGTAAGCTCAACTCTCGGAAGTGTGTACGCTTTGCAGGCAGATGTCTGCTAGACACTTATTGATGGGAGCTAGCACCGAGCTACACTCTCATTGAACAAGGACGTTTGCAAGTCTGTATTGAGATCAGATACACTTGAGGAGAATCCTGTGACTTCCACATGCTTTTCACGCAACCTCTTCCGGCACCTAACTTAAGGATGCTGGGACCTATGTCTATGAGCAGTCAGGATGCGGGAGGTTCCTGCCCTGACCTCAGCTCGCACAAGGAAGCATGGCTAGAAGCCAGCTTTCAACTAGCTGCGTTCTTAGGGCACTGAGAACGTAGCAGTGCTCTAAGCCAGGAGGTATCCAGAAAAGCACTCCACTGCAGCTGGAGATACCATCCAGGTCTGCTTATTCCACTTGCGTCTCATCAGCCTCTGACAAACGGCTGTGGTGCAGATGTTCGAAACTCATTCTGCAGGCAGTGTACAACTGTGAGGGACTGAGGGTCAGCTGAACTCTCCGAAGTAAGTTGCTTTTGGACAAGGCGTTCAGCTAGCTTCTCTCGTATTGAACTTTGGAAGTAGCACCTGGCTCACACAGGAAATAGTAGGAAATAGCTTGATTGAGCTAGGAGGCACTGGTCTTGTGGGCCGGGACTTTCCACTTACCTCTCACAACACTTCAGTCACGCATCGAGCCTAGGCCTGTTAGGAGCGTGGTGTACCTGCAAGCAGGATGTGGGAGGGACAGGCCATAATCTCAACTCTCAGGAGCGTGTATGCCTGGGACGCAGATGTCTGCTCCCCACTCATGCAGGGGAGTTAGAACCTAGCTACATTCTAATTGAACAAGGACGTTGGCAATCGCTGTATTCAACTCAGATTGCCGTGAGGACAGGCCTGACGCTTCCACACGCATTTCTCACACCTCTCCCTGCACCTGACATGAGGATGTTAGCAGCTCCACCCACAGGGGGACCCGAGGCGGGAGGGTCCTTCGTTGAGCTCAACACTCAAAAGGAAGCATGCCCCAAATGCAGCTTTCCACTAGCTGCGTTATTATGGCCGTGAGAATGTAGCAGCACTGGAAGTCAGGACGTTGCGTGAATACCGCTCTACTGCACCTAGTGACAGCACCATTGAGGCCTGCAGCTTGCCCCTTGCGTCCCATGAGCTTCTGACAAACATGTCTAGTGAGGATGTTCGTAACTCCATATGCAGGCAGTGTGGAAGTGGGAAGGATCGCGAGTCTGCTCATCTCACAGAAGGAAGTTCCCCTGAGAGAGAGCTTGCAACTTGGTACTCAGGGTTGGAAGTTAGTATGTACCACCCATCTGAGGGGGGAAGTCGTCAGAAGTCACTGGATTGAGCTAAGAGACACTTACCTCTCACAAAGCATGAATCCCGTGTCCAACGAAATCCCTTGGCTGCAAAGGGTACAGGCGGTCAGCCTGTGGGAGGTTGAAGCCATAAGCTCAACCCAAAGCAGTGTGCATGACTTGGAGGCAGCTGTCTGCTAGGCTCGAAAATGACAAGCCAGTCATTCGGTTCTCTCTCTGCTCCTGTCCCGCGTAGAACGAAATGCTGTGCAAGCAAACCGTACAGGCAGTCAGGATGTGGGAGCGATAGGCCATAAGCTCAACTCTCGGAAGTGTGTATGCTTTGCAGGCAGATGTCTGCTAGATACTTGTTGATGGGAGCTAGGATCGAGCTACACTCTCATTGAACAAGGACGTTTGCAATGTCTGTATTGGACTCAGATTCACTTGAGGAGAGTCCTGTCACTTCCATATGCTTTTCACACAACCTCGTCCGGCACCTAACGTAAGGATGCTGGGACCTACATCTACGGGCAGTCAGGATGCGGGAGGGTCCTGCCCTGACCTCAGCTCGCACATGGAAGCACGCCTATTGGCCAGCTTTCAACTAGCTGCGTTCTTAGGGCACTGAGAACGTAGCAGTACTCTAAGCCAGGAGGTACTCAGAATACCACTGAACTGCAGCTGGAGACACCATCCAGGTCTACTTATCCCACTTGCGTCTCACAAGCCTCTGACAAACGGCTCTGGTGCAGATGTTGGAAACTCATTCTGCAGGCAGTGTGCAAGTGTGAGGGACTGAGGGTGAGCTCAACTCTCCGAAGTAAGTTGCTATTGGACAAGGCGTTCAGCTAGTTTCTCTCGTATGGCACTTAGGATGTAGCACCTGGCTCTCACAGGAAATACTAGGAAATCGCTGGATTGAGCTTGGAGGCACTAGTCTTGTGGGCCTGGTCTTTCCACTTACCTCTCACAACACTTCAGTCACGATCGAGCCTAGGCCTGTTAGGAGCGAGGTGTACCTGCAGGCAGGATGTGGGAGGGACAGTCCATAAGCTCAACTCTCGGAAGTGTGTACGCTTTGCAGGCAGATGTCTGCTAGACACTTTGATGGGAGCTAGGACCGAGCTACACTCTCATTGAACAAAACGTTAGCAATGTCTGTATTGGACTCAGATTCACTTGAGCTGAGTCCTGTCACTTCCACATGCTTTTCACACAACCTCTTCTGGCGCCTAACATAAGGATGCTGGGACCTACGTCTTCGGGCAGGCAGGATGCGGGAGGGTCCTGCCCTGACCTCAGCTCGCACAAGGAAGCTTGCCTACAAGCCAGATTTCAACTAGCTGCATTCGTAGGGGACTGAGAACGTAGCAGTGTTCTAAGCCAGGAGGTACCCTGAATACCACTCCACTTCAGCTGGAGACACCATCCAGGTCTGCTTATTCCACTTGTGTCTCACAAGACTCTGACAAACGGCTCTGGTGTAGATGCTCGAGACTTATTCTGCAGGCAGTGTGCAACTGTGAGGGACTGAGGGTGAGCTCAACTCTCAGAAGCAAGTTGCCTTGGAGCTAGGCATCCAGCTAGCTTCTCTCGTATGGCACTGAGGATGTAGCACCTGACTCACACAGGAAATACTAGGAAATCGCTAGATTGAGCTTGGATGCACGAGTCTTGTGGACCGGGACTTTCCACTCTCCTCTCACAACACTTCAGTCACGCATCGGGGCTAGGCCTGTTAGGAGCGCAGTGTATGCGCCAGCAGGATGTGGGAGGTACAGGCCATAAGCTCAACTCTCAGGAGCGTGTATGCCTGGGACGCAGATGTCTGCTCCCCACTCATACAGGGGTGTTAGAACCTAGCTACACTCTTATTGAACAAGGACGTTGGCATTCGCTGTATTCAACTCACATTGCCGTGAGGACAAGCTTCACGCTTCCACACATTTCTCACAACCTCTCCCTGCACCTGACATGAGGATGTTAGCAGCTCCACCCACAGGGGGACCGAGGCAGGAGGGTCCTTCGTTGAG